>NC_068381.1:10353934-10373872 GCF_023724105.1 Carassius gibelio
ACTTTTTGCAGGTTCTTGTCAACATAGGAAACTATTTCACACTGGAATCCGTCTTTCTTTGTCCCCGGAAAGGAATCTACAGCTTTAACTTCCACGTTATTAAAGTGTACCAGAGCCAGACTATACAAGTAAGCACTGAATATATCTCTCACACCAAGAAAATATTTAATCAAATTCATTCAGTTTCCTATTTGAGTTCCATAATGAACAGAGTTAGAGAAATAGGAGACTGGGTAATATTTGAAGCCTGTATAAATATTGCATTTTAAATGTGTTCTCAGTTCATTACAATACACTGTATAGTCTGTATATTCTCATGAATTATTGCAATATATTATATTATAATAATCAAATTTGTTATTTGTCATGCAGGAACTTCTAATCAGTTTTCACTGCTTTTTCATACAAGGAAACTCATACTTTAGTTGCTAAGAACAGTTTCACATTTTTTACATTAACATACACACTTGTTTTTCTTGATTAATAAATTAGAATTAAAATATCCATATTTTTGAAAGTTTATTTTTTTAATTAAAAAGCAACAATTTCCTCAATTTATGAACTTGTACTTTTAAAACTGTCATTTAGAATTTTGCAATAAATGATTTGATGTTCTCTGTTTTCCAGGTGAATTTAATGCTGAATGGAAAGCCAGTGATCTCTGCCTTTGCCGGTGACAAAGATGTGACGCGGGAGGCCGCCACCAATGGAGTCCTGCTGCACCTCAACAAAGAAGACAAGGTTTATCTGAAACTGGAGAAGGGCAATCTGGTAGGCGGATGGCAGTACTCCACCTTTTCTGGCTTTCTTGTTTTCCCTCTGTAAAGCAAACAGAAAGACCTCCATCTTTGCTGTCCAATTGTCATTGTGTAACCGGTCTTTCAGCATTTATTGGAGGATCTCAAATGGAATCATAATTCCAGACATTCATTCAGCTGTTGTCAGTACAGACTACTGGAAAAAAGCAACAGTGACGGTGAATCTGGAGAGAGGACATCTTCTTCAGTGCAATATCGCTTTCTCCTGCAAGTCGTTCTTCGTGTCTCCAGGAGGTTCAGCACATCTTTTCAGACTCTTTGTTTGTTTTGTTGTAGATGTTTGTGTTGCTTTTCTTTAGCGTGTGGTTTTTAATGAAATGAGGAATCCTGATCATAATCTCTTAATATGGACATTTCCTCACAGAAAGGAAATGCATGAAACATTCTGGCCAATTGAGGGTTCAATATAAAAAAAAGGCGATATGTTATAGTAATTAATAATTAATCAATTATATAATCGCAGATGCAATTTAACTTTCAGCCCTATAGAAGATGTAGATGAGTTTTTTGTTTGTTTATCAGAGCAGATTTGTAGAAATCTAGCATCACATCACTTGCTCAGCAATGGATGTTCTTCAGTGAATGGGTGCCGTCAGAATGAGAGTCCAAGCAATAATACACAAGTAATCCACACCACTCCAGTCCATCAGTTAATGTTGTTTTGTGAAGTGAAAAGCTGCATGTTTTTAATATACAAATTCATCACTTAAGCGTTTTTAACATCAAACCATTGCTTCCGGTTCATATACAAGTCCATAATCCATAACACTTTTTCCGGTGAATAAGTGTCTCGTCCGAATGATCAAAACACTGTACTAACACCATTTACAAACAAAAATAGTTTTAAACATGTGTCAGTGGATTTTGATGTGAGAAAAAAAATGGACAAGGAACTTTCCACTGAAGGAAGAATGGTTGATGAGCTCACATTTTGGTCAAAATCTACCGTTTAGGGTTAAAATGCCTGAAAGGGTTAGTTCACCCAAAATGAAAATTCTGTTATTAATTATTCAGCCTCATGTCGTTCCACACCCGTAAGACCTTTGTCTATCTTTGGAATACAAATAAATATATTTTTGATGACCCAAATGTTGTCAGATTTCCTTCCATTAACTGCCTTTGAAACTTCACCTTTGATGCTTCAAAAACTTCATAAAGACATCAGAAAACTAATCCATATGAATCAAGCGGTTTAGTTCAAATGTTCTGTAAATAATTTTTTTTTTTTTTTTTATGATGAACAGATTTAATATAGACTTTTACTTGAATGTAAACATTGTTCTGTATATGTACATAAGCAGCAGCTCATCTGAACCTGAATAACACACAAGAACGGAGCTCTTCCAGAAGCTCAAACGTTCAGCGTAACACACATGAAGAGGAGTAATTAATGACAGGATTTTTATTTTGGGGTGAACTGACCCTTTAATGATAAATGTGTTTCTTACAAACATTCAGGTTTTCACTTCATAAGATGTTCATTGATGGACTGGAGTGGTGTGGATTATTGTGATGTTATGATCAACTGTTTGGCTGTTCGGCACCCATTCACTGCAGAGCATCCGTTGCTGAGCAAGTGATGCAATGCTACACTTTTCCAAATCTGTTCCCATGAAGAAACAAATTCATTTACATCTAGGATGGCCCGAGGGTGAGCAAATTTTCATTTCATTTTTGGGTGAACTATTCCTTTAACTGTTAAATGGCGAACCTATTAGCCTGACACAATGTTTTAATTTAAAGGTGTTTCCATTTGTTTCCATCCATCATGGTGGCAGTAATACATCAAATGAAACAAAAGAACATTATAATGGCTAGGTTTCTCAATGTGCTCCATACTTTCTACATTTCAAAAACATTATAAGTATTGTCTTCTCCAAACTCCAAGATTGCAAGATGGAGATTTGCGCTGTGAAAATCACACCAGACAGCTTGTTTTTCGGGTTGCATTTGTGACATTACTTGATTTTGCATAGTTCCTTTGGTCAGTCGGGTGCTAAAACAACACAGCGTGTAAATAAACGTGGGTGCAATTCTTTCTTAACTTGCCTTGTAAAGAAAAGGGAGGTTATGTTTTTGTTTTCTTGTTAAAAATGCCAGGATCGTCTCAACAGGAAAATATGAAACGTAATTATTGATTTCCATCCTGCAATAATAAAAAGCTCATTTTCACTGTTAAGAGGTGTTAAAAGGAATATTTGTGTGATCCATTCAGTGATTTCACGTCGAGTGTTACAGCACAGTTTGATTCAACAGAGTCTTTGACAGCATATGACAAAGCATCATGGGGAGGTGGAAAGGTGTCAATTAGCTCAGACAAGCTGCTGTAATACCCTTCAGTTAACTCTATTAGAAAGTGAACAGTGCATCACCGCACCATTCATATGCTTTTAGAATTACTGGCTGTCAATCTTGAGTCTTTTATACTGTGTGGAAGAAGTTACAGCAGAACTGTAGTACACTAGACGCCGGTTAGTTCAGAAATAATGATTTTTTATTTATTTTATATATATGTGTGTGTGTGTGTGTGTGTGTGTGTGTGTGTGTGTGTGTGTGTGAGTGAGAAAGAGATAGACACACACACACATACATATAAATACAGGTGTTGGTCATATAATTAGAATATCATAAAAAATGTGATTTATTCCACACTAATTCCATTCAAAAACTGAAACTTGCATATTATATTCATTATACACAGACTGATATATTTCAAATGTATATTTATTTTAATGTTGATGATTATAACTGACAACTAAGGAAAATCCCAAATTCAGCATCTCAGAAAATTAGAATATAACTTAAGACCAATTCAAAGAAAGGATTTTTAGAAATCTTGGCCAACTGAAAAGTATGAGCATGGACAGCACTCAAAAGTTGGTGCTCCTTTTGACTGAATGACTGCAGCAATGTGGTGTGGCATGGAGTCGATCAGTCTGTGGCACTGCTCAGGTGTTATGAGAGCCCAGGTTACTCTGATAGTGGCCTTCAGCTCTTCTGCATTCTTGGGTCTGGCATATCACATCTTCCTCTTCACAATACCCCATAGATTTTCTATGTGGTTAAGGTCAGGCGAGTTTGCTGGCCAATTAAGAACAGGAATATAATGGTCCTCAAACCAGGTACTGGTAGCTTTGGCACTGTGTGCAGGTGCCAAGTCCTGTTGGAAAGTGAAATCTGCATCTCCATAAAGTTGGTCAGCAGCAGGAAGCATGAAGTGCTCTAAAACTTTCTGGTATACGGCTGTGTTGACCTTGGACCACAGAAAACACAGTGGACCAACACCAGCAGATGACATGGCACTGCAAACCATCACTGACTGCGGAAACTTTACACTGGACCTCAAGCAAAGTGGATTGTGTGCCTCTCCTCTCTTCCTCCAGACTCTGGGACCCTGATTTCCAAAGAAAATGGCAAATTTACTTTCATCAGAGAACATAACCGTGGACCACTCCGCAGCAGTCCAGTCCTTTTTGAAGCGAGACACTTCTGACGCTGTCTGTTGTTCAAGAGTGGCTTGACACAAGGAATGCGAAGCTGAAACCCATGTCTTGCATACATCTGTGTGTAGTGGTTCTTGAAGCACTGACTCCAGCTGCAGTCCACTCTTTGTGAATCTCCCCCACGTTTTTGAATGGGTTTTGTTTCACAATCCTCTCCAGGGTGCGGTTATCCCGATTTCTTGTACACTTTTTTTTTTTTCTACCTCATCTTTTCCTTCCCATCGCCTCTCTATTAATGTGCTTGGACACAGAGCTTTGTGAACAGCCAGCCTCTTTTGCACTGACCTTTTGTGTCTTGCCCTCCTTGTGCAAGGTGTCAATGGTCGTCTTTTGGACAACTGTCAAGACAGCTGTCTTCCCCATCATCGTGTAGCCTACAGAACTAGACTGAGACCATTTAAAGCCATTTCCAGGTGTTTTGATTTAATTATCTGATTAGAGTGTGGCCCCAGGTGTTTTCAATATTGAAGGAGACAAAAGAGGAGTGACGACAGTGAAGGACGAGAGAGGTTTGTGTTTATTTTATTATTAAAGCTTTATTTTGATTGGCCAAAAATAAATAAATAAAATGAATAAATAAATAAAACCCAGGCCTGGTCCTCTCTCGTCCTTCCTCTTTTGTTTCCTTCGTGGGACTCGAGACCAGTGAGTGTAGCATGTGTAACTCATTTCTAATCACTCCACCGGTCTCGGCCCCGCCCCACTCGTCACATTGAGCCTTTTCACAATATTCTAATTTTCTGAGATACTAAGACCAACACCTGTACATACATATATATACAAAAAAAGAGCATTCGGGTTTGGATTGACATAAGGGTGAGTAAATTAGTGGGTGAACAATTCTTTGAAGTTTTGGTTTTAATATTATAATTGGCTCAACCACAAGTTGGCACCTAATATATAATAATTCAGAGGATTAGTGAGAACTCCATACAAGCTATTAATGCATAAAGTGGCTCATTGTTTCAAAAGGTGCAATAAAAAAAAACAACAAAAAAAAAACATTTAAACATGCAATAAACATTTTCTATATTTCAGTTTATTAAGAATGATGTTTTAAAGGGGGGGGGGGTGAAATGCTATTTCATGCATATTGAGTTTTTTACACTGTTAAAGAGTTGGATTCCCATGCTAAACATGGACAAAATGTAAAATATTAAGTTGTACGTTTGAAGGGGTATTTTTGTTCCAAAAATACCTCTTCCGGTTTGTCACAAGTTTGGGAAAGTTTTTTTCGAGTATGGCTCTGTGTGACGTTAGATGGAGCGGAATTTCCTTATATGGGTCCTGAGGCACTTCTGCCGGAAGAGCGCGCGCTCCAGTATAGCAGAGCACTGAGAGCACAGCAGACTTCACTGATCAGAGAGAGAGACCGAATTGTCACAAAAGAAGTGTGTTTTTGGTTGCCAGGGCAAGACAACCCTGCACAGATTACCAAAAAAAACAAAAAACAGCATTAAGGGACCAGTGGATGGAGTTTATTTTTACAGAGCATCAACGGAGTTGTGCAAGTGTTTTTGTCAGGCGGTGAGTAAAACTGCTTCAAATATCTCTGTGTTGTTAACTTAGCTATCGGCGCGTAAGCACATCAAGTAAACAACATGCGATGTTGGCATCAAACTGTACTTTCCACATGTACAGCTTAAAAAAAAAAGTTGCTATATGTCAAATAATTTTTCTTTTTTTTTTGCAGTTTTCACAAGTCAGTTGAAATGAGTAGAACACACAGGTGTTCGTACATAACTTTCGATATGTATTGCACGTCAACAGACAGCAAGAGTTTTATCCTGCCCTTCAAGTATTATCTTTGTAAGAAAAGTGTTTTGGGCCACTAGCTTTGTAGATTAGTGTCACACATTACATGCACGTTCTTGCCTTTGACCACAATGAATTTGAAGTAGTGCTTATATCTCCACCTTGAAAATGCCAACTTTTCATCGGATTGCTCTTGACTTGCCATTTCTGCAGCTGCTGCGAATCTGTGCTGTTGCGTGTGTGTGTTTGGTGCCGCTGGCACTGGCGCGTTCCGGCATGTGTGTAAAAACTCTGGCTCTGATTGGCTACCATGAAACATATGACTCCTGCCTTAGCTAATCATAATCGCTTATCTCGTCATTAACCCACCTCCCCACACTCGCTGTGTGAGCCAGGGGTGCGTTCGGATTGCATAGTTTATTAAATCAATGCATAGTTACGCACCGTATTTAACTTTCAGTAATGGTAACGGCGTTGTAACGATGGGAAAAGTAATTAGTTAGATTACCCCGTTACTGAAAAAATAACGTCGTTACCTAACGCCGTTCTTTTAAATGCCGTCATTCCAAACACTGGTAATGTCACAGCTTCCAAACGCTCTCAATGCAAAAGCTTACTCGCGCTCGTGATTCTTTAGCTCCGCCCACACGTCATGCCTCCAGGCGCTCGTGTTTTTCCGGGAAAAATCAGTACAGACTATCTTTCTCTTATAAATATAATAAAACTAAAGACTTTTTGGAGTTATGAAGGATGCAGTACTACTCTATAGGTACTCAAGATTAACAGGATATTGAGTGAAAACGAGCATTTCACCCCTCCTTTAATGAGAGATTAACTTGACATTGAGTACATTTTCTTCAATGCACACACTTCAAACCTTCAGCTGTGTTCAATAGCTGCGCTTTATCAGTTTCCCTGGAAAGCCTTTCATATTGTCTGCCACTTAACAGATTCTTGCTAATTAATATATTTTTATTGAACAAACTCAATATTTGATAGATTAAAAAGTCAAAAAAGTAAACGTTCAATCAACCATGTGGCTATAAAAACTATAAAAACGCTGTGGTGGTTTGAGTCTTCAATTAACTTTAAGATTCAACACAATCTTTATGACTCGCACGGCAAATTGAATACCATGAGCCACATGTAAAAAAAATAAAAATAATATATATATATTGTTCCTCTCGCTTTTCACCCTGTATGCCAAATGTTGTATCCATCTTTGTAAATATTTTCATTCTCACTCTGTCACTATTTTTACACTATTTGTTGATACGAAGAGTCATATTTCATGAAGGACAGATTGGCCTGATTTTATCAATGATTTGAACCTGATATGTCACATGACTGATCTGTTGCTCAAACTGTCTGCCGTACATGTTTTATGCTCCAGTGAGCTATTAAATAGAAATCCATGGGAAAATCATACTGAACTTTTTGAACCCACATGGCAAGGACCTGAGAAGCTTGTGACACAGTCTAGTTTTAATTTAATGTAAAAGACCTATTTTTATATTATTTATGATTTTATATCTGTGAATGGTCTTATGGTTATGTGCATCATGGACATGTTTACATCAAAGTTTCTTTGGTTGAAAACAATGGATTTCATACGTTTGCATTAATGGATTTGGTGTGACGAGAGAAAGACTTGCGAATAGGCTTTGCATCAATACTGAAACATTTCTTTCCCACATTCCTGAATGTCCAAACCGAACAAGAGACATTCAAGACTGAAACGGTTAAAAGCCTAAACAACAGAAGAAATCATGTTCGATGACATGGGGGACTTGGATAATGAAAACAAGAGCAACATCCGGTCTGTGTCATTGATTACTAATCACTGAAATGTGTGATTTTAACAAAAAGCCTTTAAACCATCATGTGTTTCTGTACAATTAAAATGAAGCATCTGTAATGAATATTTGTCTTTGTTCATTTTCACGGCTGATTTTCTGTGCATGTGAACACAGAGATTTGATTTGAAATGAGAGTATCTTGCACACAGCATTATGTTTCTGTAACCTCAGATTCAAAGATGCAAGATTAAGTACACTCTCAATCCACAAACGAATTGTTGTTTGACTTGTCATTTAGGTCTTTCCTGGAAAATCTACAACAAAACTTTGAGAAACACAAGCATGCCATTTAATATAAAACATAAAACTTTTAACCCGGTGAATCAAGAGCAGCTGGCAGCCAGTGTAGGCTTACAGGCTTAATTCTGCACATATAATGTTCAACCAAAAAAAAAAAAAAAAAAACTTACATTTACTAACATTTACTCTCTCTCAGGCTATTCAATCTGTAGAGGAGTTCAGATTTGGAGAAATGTAGCATTGCACCACTTGCCACCAATGGATGCTCTGCAGTGAATGGGTGCCATTAGAATGAGAGTCCAAACAGTTAATAAAAACATCACAATAATCCACAAACAATCCACTTCAGTCTGTCAATTAATGTCTTGAGAAACGGAAATCTGTGTGTTTGTAGGAAACAAATCCATCATCAAGGCATTTTAAATTCATACTATTGCTTCTGGCTAAAATATGAGTCTATTTACCTAGTGATAAAAGTCATCTTGTATGAACCAGGAGAGAAATATGCACAAAACAAGCACCATTTAGAAGTCAAAAGAGCCCAAAATGGTTTTAAACACATATATTGATGGATTTTGATGCAGACTTTTTCATTTAAGAAAAGCAATATTATGGGTTGAGGAATCTTATGGATTATGAAATGGAGTTGGAGATGGATGGATCATGGATTTGTTTCTTAGAAACATGTTGCTTTTCACTTCAAGCCGTTAACTGCTGGACTAGAGTGGTGTGGATTATTGTGATGTTTTCATAAGCTGTTTGGCCTCTCATTCTGACGGCACCCATTCACTGCAGAGCATCCATTGGTGAGCAAGTGATGGAATGCTACATTTCTCCAAATCTGTTCCCATAGCAAACATTTACATCTTGGGTGGTCTGAGGCTGAGAATTTTTTTTTTTTTACTATTAATTTAAGATGCCATTAAATTTACAAATTGGCATGTGCAGATTCAGACATTTGAATAGAAAAGACTTGTGAAATTGCTACATACTCTAGAGTCTAGACCCACAGAAATATGCTTGGTTTGTAAGGGATTTTTGAATGAGTTGTGCTTCATAGTGTACATCCCTATTACCAATGGAAAATGTATATTTTTCTCCATGAAATATTGCGTTCATGGAGCAATTTATTTCTTTAAAGAAAATATTAACCCTAAACCCCAAGCCATAGCAACTGCATAGCAACACCCTGTCAACCATTCACAAAATCCTCGCATCCTACATTGAACGTTTGATTGTATAAACACCAGAAATGTATTTAGAAAATCACAAATGTGGATTTAAAGCTTTCACACCAGTGTGTGACTTTAAAACCATTCTAGTCACTGTTTTAGCACATTATTTGTTAGCAAACACTTTTTGTTGCCAACAAAGGATATTGACTTGAAGAAAATCACTGAAGAATTCTTGCCGGGAGGCCTTTGGATATTGGCTAGGATATAACAATAATTAAAAATAGTGACCTAAAAAGACTGCTCTCCATACATAGTAAACAGCATTTTGTGAGTTATCCAGTTCACCACCTCAGATATATACGATTGACCACGGCATGTAGGTGGATCCTTTACAATCTGAGTGCTTTTAAAAGTTTCCCACTTAGCAGCTGAACCTCGCCGGGGTGAACAGCACCAGTCCAATTACTCTACGTATTAATTAACCCTTGAGCAACAAAAGCACACCGGCTGAACAGAGGCCTCTGTCCTGCAATAGCCAATTCTGCAGATTTCACTAACTGACATTATGCAGAATCTGCACTTCCATCTCTGAATAATTGGTCAATTTGGCCATTTTCCCCTCACGGTTCAAGAATGATAAATATGTTGCTGTGGAGGATGAACACAATGGCCTGCCAAGAACCCAGCAGAAAACGAAGCAGGTAGGATGGATTTTACTGTGGGATGCTTGCAAAGTCCCTGTTTACTGGCCTCTCCTCATTTAATATTAAACACAAGAGTTATTAAAGCAACCATCAGAGAGAGCTACTAAAAAAACGACAGGGATGGACTGAAAAAAGAGAAAGAGACAGGCAGAAGAGAAAAAAATAACCCAGGAAATGAGCAGAAGCTGCGTAATGTTGTGGATTTGGGTGAATTTTAAAACTCACAGTATTGATTTGTCTGTCCATCTGGCTGTCCATGCATCGTTTTTTTGATCCATAAATACATTTGTATGTTCTTTTTGAGCTGCTTATAAGCACAATTGACAGAATATATACAACTGAGTGTCAAAGGCACCATGACAAAGTGCCATCCAAATACAAACAGAGGCCTCGCTAAAGAGTTTTGGGCTCCAGTTCTGCTCAGTGCGTCTGCCGAAATGAGAGGGTCCTTGGTAATTATTGTCATGGATGAAATTATACACAGCTGGTGCAATTAGTCAGGAATGATCAAGATTCATTATTCATGCTGTGAGTCTTGCATTGTGCAAACAGCCAATTACATGACAGCGTGTCCAGATTGCACAAAGATTTATATAGGTGTG
Organism: Carassius gibelio; assembly: GCF_023724105.1. Classification (NCBI taxonomy): domain Eukaryota; kingdom Metazoa; phylum Chordata; class Actinopteri; order Cypriniformes; family Cyprinidae; genus Carassius; species Carassius gibelio. The sequence goes on from NC_068381.1 coordinate 10,364,591, forward strand.
TGTTTGGAGACAGGTGTACAAATGTAATGTAATATTACTATACATAATAATTAGATTAATTCGAATTTGCTGTGTGTGCAATTTAATTAATATTATAATTATTATTATTATTATTTTTTAGTCTGTTTATCATTTGGTTTGAAAAGACTTGGATAAGAATGAGTCTTGCTTTTATTAAATTTTAAAAGCTGTCCTCATTCACTTTTATTTTTTTATTTTTTTTAGAAAGGAGTTATTAGGCTGTTCTGCTTCACATTTATGTGCTTTATGGAAGAAAGCATTACAGACACATCTAGTACAGTCAAAATATGTTTGATTTGACCTCATGATTTGATTATATACAGATGCATCTCAATAAATTAGAATGTCAAGGAAAAGTTAATTTATTTCAGTAATTCAAATCGTAAAACTCATGCATTAAATAAATTCAATGCACACAGACAGAAGTAGAACAAGTCTTTGGTTCTTTTCATTTTGATGATTTTGGCTTACATTGAACAAAAACCCACCAATTCACTATCTCAACAAATTAGAATACTTCATATGACCAAAAAAAAAAAAATAATAATTTTTTTTTTTTTTAGTGAATAGTTGGCCTTCTGGAAAATATGGTTATTTACTGTACATGTACTCAATACTTGGTAGAGGCTCCTTTTGCTTTAATTACTGCCTCAATTCTGCGTGGCATGGAGGTGATCAGTTTGTGGCACTGCTGAGGTGGTATAGAAGCCCAGGTTTCTTTGACAGTGGTCTTCAGCTTATCTGCATTGTTTGGTCTCTTCTCTATGGGGTTCAGGTCTGGTCAGTTGTCTGGCCAGTCAAGCACACCAACACCATGGTCATTTAACCATCTTTTGGTTCTTTTGGCAGTGTGGGCAGGTGCCAAATCCTGCTGGAAAATGAAATCAGCATCTTCAAAGAGCTGGTCAGCAGATGGAAGCATGAATTGCTCCAAAATTTCTTGGTAAACGGGTGCAGTGACTTTGGTTTTCAAAAAACGCAATGGACCAACACCAGCAGATGACATTGCACCCCAAATCATCACAGACTGTGGAAACATATGGACTTCAAGTAACTTGGGCTGTGAGCTTCTCCACCCTTCCTCCAGACTCTAGGACCCTGGTTTCCAAATGAAATACAAAACTTGCTCTCATCTGAAAAAAGGACTTTGGACCACTGGGCAACAGTCCAGTTCTTCTTCTCCTTAACCCAAGTAAGAAGCTTCTGACGTTGTCTGTGGTTCAGCAAATTCCTTGACACATCGGTGTGTGGTGGCTATTGATAAGTTGACCCCAGCTTGACAATCCTCACAAGTTCGCGGTTCACTCGGTTGGTTGTGCATCATTTTATTCCGCACTTTTTCATTCCTCTCAACTCTCTGTTAACATGCTTGGATACAGCACTCTGTGAACTGCCAGCTTGTGAAAGGTGTCAATGATTGTCTTCTGGACAACTGTCAGATCAGCAGTCATCCCCATGATTGTGTAGCCTACTGAACCTAACCACAACAAATTAGACATATCTTATAGTTTCTAACTACCAACAGCATCTTCAGTTAGAAATTCTGATCATTTGGCTAATACAGCACAATAATTCCTCAATCCAATACAATACAAGCAAATCTAAGCACTTTGAGAAAAGAAACTTGGCTCAGGGCTCCAGACTTGAATTAATGTGAAAATTTATTATTAATTTGTGGAATTGAATATCACTGTTTTGTAAAATATGTCTGTCTGTTTTGTTTACCTTACATTTTAGTGAACATGTGGTCATAAAAACAACCAGTCAATAAGCACACTAATGTCTCAGGAACCCAAAGTATTACAATTAACTTCTCCATTTCAAATGAAATATTTCAGAGAAATGGCATTTCAGCGAATCAGTTGTGAATCAGACTTAGTGAATCAGTGTGATTGTTTCATGAATCTATTTGTAACTGAAAGTGAATCAGTTCATAGAAATCATTTGTAAGAGAATCGGACATAACTGGTCGCACATGTATGGACACGTATGGATGCTAGGCTACAGATTCAAGACTTCTGTAAATTCGATTTGAAATTATTACCATTTTTACTTTAGTCGTAGTCTGAAGCCACATCTGACACACATTGCCAGTACAAAATTTACCTTTTTAAACATATCAAATTAGATAACTGTAATCACCCTGATAGCACACATAAGTCACAGACTTATGAATGGCGAGAATGGCAGTCTGACCGCAAAATATTACACATTCCGCTTAACAAAGGTGAGCCGTCATGAACATGACTCCAGAGTTTTCCATAATGGAATTGGCACAGATCTTTGTTTTCATAATGGGCTTGTAGCTTCACTTGAGTTTAAGCACACAGAGGTGAGAGATGATATTCAGAATGATCATAACAGAACAGACATGGCTTATAAGCTGCTTTCAGGTGCTGAATGAAAGACATAATGATTCTGGACAGAAATGCTTCTTATTTATTCAGACTACAGTCAGTCACTCTGACAAAGCAGCCGTGAGTCCTGTATTAAATTATTAAGAGATTCATGATGTAACACACAGGACATTCTGTATTTATCAAAAGATTAACAAAGAAATAACTGTTTAACCTTGACGTAGAGCACTGGAAAAATGCTATCATTATTTAAAAGTTACAAGTGTATAAGTAAGTTGATTTAAATGTTTTTACACTAGAACAAAAACTAAATAGGCTAAATAAAAACTACTTTAGTTTTTGTATTTCCAATCAATTCTGGATGATCAGATTTAATTAATCTACTAAACCTACATTGTCTTGTACTTTGTACATTGTTTTGCGGCCAAGAAAAGGTGGCAAATGTGGGCATGTCATATAATAAGTCACATGATCACTCTAATGCCAATTGTTTGCTCTAGTCTCCACCAATTTGATCTACACCAATGAAACTGCAAGAGTTCTTATTACTGGCAGCTGCCTGCACTGGGGTCGGCAATGATTATTTATCGTAGAATTAGATTCTCTTGATTATTTTGGTCTAAACCAAAAACAAAACGATAGGACTACATTTAGTCCTGGTTCACCTGTTATTTTTTTACAAGTTTATAAAACAGACAAATGAAGATCTGCTGCAAGGAAATGGTGGTTCAACAACTATACTGAAATGTATTGGGCAACATACCTTCTATAACAGGAAGAACCAGGTATGCTTCTCCTAATTTTGGTTTGTTTAGATGTCTTTTATGTGTTTTGCATTCATATTTTAGTAACTGCACCAGAGTTCATTTGGAAGATGAAAAGTTATCAGTCTGCTTGTTTGGTGCACACAAAGGTTCAGATGGCAGCATTCATACGTATTCAAATGAACAACACTAACATAGCAATCCTGTCAAAATTCATTTTTGTTTTTAGGCTAATCCAGCATGGCTTGCCAAAGACAGCCAGGCCACTGTAGCAGCTAGTTGTAACTTCCATCTTCCTCTTTCAGAAAAAAAATGAACTGTTTTAGTTTGAGGCTCCTCTGGGCTCGCTACTAGGTGTCTAAATGTTTCAACACCTTAAAGACATTTAGAGGCTCTTGTCTTTTTCTTTATTTCTTTTTTTAGGGAGTTTTGTACAAGTTTTAGAGGGCGATAATAAAGTGGAAAAAATATTTGCATATCTTCTCTGGGTATTTTATCACTGTAAGTGATCCGGCAACATTTCATTGTATTTTTGTTTCAACAAAGGTTTTTCAGACTTGCATTTCAAAAGAAGCAAAAGCTTGTCTGATAATACAATGATACAACACAGTTTTTACAAAAGTTACGCTGTCTCTGTGAAACGTTGCAAAGCAAAGAAAACTCAAAGTCTCCTTTAGTTGATCTAAATGATGACAAACATAACTCCTATGATTGACTCCGTGCAAAATGTTAAATTTAACAGAGATTATTTCAATACATTTGTTTCTCTTGGAATTGCTTCTATAATCGTAACCCACTTGGTCAAGTTCAAAGGTTAAAGGTTCTTATTTAGACCGTTAAAGGATTTACCCTTGTCTAATATATTCAGGTAACACATCATCAAAGTCATCTAGAACATCAAGACCGTGGGAGTCGTCGGGGGATGTACTTGTTTGGCATTTAATTATCTTCCTCTGATTTTCAAATTAGTTTTCTTTTTCACAGCAAAAAAACTAATAGACAGTGCTGGATGATGAAAAATTAAAATTGCTTGTCTGGAGACAACCAAGAGACAGTTCTATATTCAAATCATATGAGATTGCCACCCACTGCTTTTAAAAAATGCTGAAAAAAAAAACACTTGTATGGCAATTAAAGAGAGAATATGTGCTCAGGTTTGCAGGGAATGACTTTCCATGGCTGGGTTCTTCACTATAAATATTGTTTTGATTCTGATTCTTATTCAGAATGAAAATTTTAATGTTTTAATATCAGCCAAAAGCCCTTTGCAAATTAAATGTTTTAATGCATTATGGGGCGGTTCAGTTCTTCTTAGTTTGTAATTTATATTTTGATAGGATCAAAACCTTGCATCAAAATTGTCCTAAAACCAAAACAATACCCGTCCTTGTCTTAGGACAACTTTAACTTTTTTTAAAGTATACATTTGAATGATAACCCTGATCCATTCATTTATTGATTAATTGAAAATTAATGTCCTTACACAATTATAATGTTAGCATATAATCATAAAAAATCTCATGGTAAAATCTGTGATGACAGTCAGACAGTATATCTCTGATCATGCATTGCTGAGACTTATGTAAGAGTTTGCAAAGAGCTTAACCTTTGTATATACAGAAATTTGTATTGCTGCAAAATGTTATGTGCTCCAATTATTGGCTAATACTTCCCTCTAGTAAATTTATAAGTATTTTATTCAGCTGTGATTAGTAAACATTTTCTTGGAGATTTCTCCTCTTTCCAGGGAAACCTTTTAGAAAGCAAGCTGATCAATCCTTTGAGATATAAGGACAGCGGATGGACTTGTTTGGTTCATAGAAAACTTGGCGACCAATCAGTTGCCCCTGAGGTTTCCCTCCATGAGCAAACATGCTTTCTCTGCTCCTTTTATGATAAATGACTCCTATGTCTCATCCAATAAGCAAATGGTAGACCATAAGCTGGCCTTGGAATAGCCTGAGGACAGAGGGATAATATGTAACACTGTGACAGAGGACAGATTCAATTGTTTGCTGTTTATTGATACCAGAGGCATCTAGATCTAATTTATACAACAGTCAGGCCAGGTAACAGCAACACTCCCTGTGAATACAAACCTTAAATACTTAACTGAAGGGGAATAACATCTTGATAGAGGTTTACAAATGATACTAGCTGAGGTGGCATGTATAGTTTATGTATACAATTATATCCCATATTTCTTATAATTAGAGTGGCTTGCTTATGTAAGCATCACTATTGTTATACCTCATATACTGTACTGTTAGTCTTCTTCCTCTAAGAAAACGTTGTGCTACAGACAGAAGTGAAGCTTCAAAGTAATTGCATTTATGATTTTTGTGGCAATGCAATGGACCATAAATTAACACAGAACTGAATTCCGTCATTTCATTTTCTTGTAATAAACTCTAAAACTCTTTACCTCCTTATTTTCTATTACTGCACAGTTTTATGCTGTTTTCTGCCTGCTGTTTCACTGGCTTCTTGACTTAACAAAAGCTGCTGAGAACAAAGAATTGTGGTCTGTGTGGATGAAGCCCCATGCATCATATAACCTCCTCCGAGACACGCAAACTACCGCGAGGAGAAGCGCAAAAGTGCTGCTGGGCTGAATTCTCATCTTTGTCTGCCATAATCTTTGCATTTGGGAGAGACCCATCAGTAAGTGAGATCTAGAAGCGAGAGACTCATGTTTCTGTCTGTCCATCATCACTTCCAAATCTCCAAATCTGTCTGTCAATCTTCATTGCATGATCTGTCAGATCAGGGGTTTCTCAATTAACTAATTGATGCAGATGCGCAAAAGGCAATAGTCGAGGGAGATGTTGATGTAGAGTGGTTTATTAGTAGTAGAACAAAGCAGATGGCATCTTTTACACATCTTCTTAAAAAGCTCATAACAGGAAACAATTTTTTTTCTTGATGTTTTGAAAATAAAGAGGTCAAAAAGTCATTTAGAGGTCAAAACTCCCCTATCAGTTTTATATATATATATATATATATATATGGGGAAGTCGTGGCCTAATGGTTAGTGGGTTGGACTCCCAATCGAAGGGTTGTAGGTTCTAGGCCGGACGGAATTGTGGGTGGGGGGAGTGCATGTACAGTTCTCTCTCCACCTTCAATACCATGACTTAGGTGCCCTTGAGCAAGGCATCAAACCCCCAACTGCTCCCCGGGCGCCGCAGCATAAATGGCTGCCCACTGCTCCGGGTGTGTGCTCACAGTGTGTGTGTGTGTGTGTGTGTGTTCACTGCTCTGTGTGTGTGCATTTCGGATGGGTTAAATGCAGAGAACAAATTCTGAGTATGGGTCACCATACTTGGCTGAATGTCACTTCACTCACTCACTCATATATATTGCCAAACACTTAAATCGTCATTACATCGTTGTGCAAATAGGTTGCGACAAATGACCGTCTTTATCAGTGGATCATTCATTCAACCAGTTCAATCGAAATAGGCCTACTGATTCACTCTGAGCTCCTGACTCGATGAACTGATTTGTTTAAAATGATTCGTTCAGGAACACACCAGTATTGTGCTGCTTGGAGAGGTTTCAAGAGTTTCAGCTGTAAATCTCGCAGTGGCAAAGTACTTGAAAGAGCAAAAGGCTACAATACACAATCTGATTTTTGTACTCTACACATTCTTAGTTTCTATTTCAAAGATTGTTGTGTGAACCTGTTCAAATGTAATTCTGGCTCTGAAAATCGTCTGTTAGCATTGTGAAGATAAGATCTGTTTTTGAAAACTGCAAACACGCCTCCTGTACTGCATTTCATATGTGAAGACAATGTTTACATGTGTCTTAAAGGCATAGCAGCATCTAAACAACACACACACACACACACACACACATATATATACATCAGGATCATAGAGAGTTGAAAATAAAACTTAACTTTTCTTTCTTTTTTTATAGTTCATTCCCCATTTATTTTATTCATATCAGTGGAACTTTGTTAAAATATTGAATGGTATATACAGTTATTAATTTATATGAATAAATAAATGCATAACCTGACGGGACATCCCACTATGTAGTGCTCCACCAAATGCATCCACGGATGAATATGACTTCTGAATGATGAAAATAATCAGCGAGTCATCTGTGATAAAATAAATATAATTTGTAAAATGTAGTAGTAATAATGATAATAATATTTTTATAGGAAAAAAAGTGTTTAACTTAACATCCTTATAGTTCTGGAGCATTGACATCAAATAAAAAATTACATGAAACGAATGAATGATATAAGATTAGATGATATATAATTTAAGGTCTAAATAATATGGTAAAGAATGATAAATAATGATTTTTAAATCCAATTCATATTGTAAATAACTTCTGAAATACCCAACAACAAACCCCTAAAATAATTAAAAGAATCTGATCTATAGAAATGTTCTTCCATGACCAAAAAGGATGTGTGAGTTTCAACTGAACAAAATCTGAATAAAGATTCTACCGCTCTACTTTTGGGAATCCTTTTCCTGAAAATGTCAAAAAAAGCCAAACCGATCTCACGGCAATTCGTACATTTTTCACAAGGTGGCTTATTCGTACGAATTCGTATGACCGCACTCGTACAAATTCATACGATTGTTGCCAAATCGTACGTATTTTACGATTTGCACAATTCGTATGAATTTGTACGAATGACCTAGACCTAACCCCGCCCCTAAACCCAACCGGGTTAGCCACTGGGATCGTATAAAATCGTATGAGTGAGGTCGTACAAATTCGTACGAATAAGCCACCTCGTAAAATAAGTACGAATTGGTCGTGAGATAGCATTGCAAAAGCAGACTCCAGAGAGGGAATTTGTTTGAGGAGAATAAAATTTATATTATTTTATTTTTTATTCTTTTGGGATGTTTTGAGAGAAAGGGGGAGAATGTAAATGATCTAACTCAAGTTTGCAGGAACAGAAGTCGAGTTAACGGATGGCAGGTGCTTGTGTAAACTCTGACCTTTAGAGTCTTACATGGAAATGAAACCCACAAAGATGCATTCAATTGATCAAGGGTGACAGTAAAGGATTTACAATGTATGTTTTTCAAATAAATTCTGTTTTTGAACTTTTTATTCATGAAATAATCCATAAAATGTATCACGGTTTTCACAAAAAATATGAAACATCATATTTTCAACATTTGATAATAATCAAAAATGTTTTTATTTAAGCAGCAAATCAGCATATTAGAATGATTTCTGATGGATCATGCAACACTAAACAAAGGAGTAATGATGCTGAAAATACAGCTTTGATCACAGAAATAAATGACATTTTAAAATATATTTAAATTCAAAAGTTATTTTTAATTGTAATAATATTTCACAATATTACTTTTTTATCAAAAAATATGCAGCTTTGGAGAGCACGGGAAACTCCTTAAAAAGAAAAACATTTAAATTGTAGTGTACTTCTCAAGTTGAGCTGTAAACTGAAGTCAAGTCTTGTTCTGTTGCCCCTGAAAACTCTGCTGTGTTATCAGTTTGATTCAGGACAGATTTACACCCAGACGAATGCTGTCGGACAGTAAACATCACCCTTATCTTCATGTCTAAAAGTTTGTGTCTAAACTGAATGTTAAAAAAAAACAATACATAAGCACATATGCTTACAATATATGTCAGTGTCCCTGAAAATAACCATTATATATAGACTAGTTCTGCAGCATGTGTCAAAATAGGACAACAAACTAACTACAATAGCTGGTCAGCATATTAGACGTTTAAGAGTATGATAAAATGCACAAACTATACACTAAAGGATGATCATTATCAAATTTTGTGTGTGTGTGTGTGTGTGTGTGTGTGTGTGTATATATATATATATATATATATATATATATATATATATATATATATATATATATATATATATATATATGTATATGTGTATATGTGTGTGTGTTCATTTCAGTAATTCAACTCAGATTGTGAAACTCATTTATTAAATTCAGTTCACACAGCCTGAAGTAGTTTAAGTTTTTGGATCTTTTAATTGTGATGGTTTTGGCTCAAAATTAACAAAAACTCACCAAATCACAACCTGAACAAATTAGAATACTTCATAAGACCAATAAAAAAAAATAAAAATATATATATTTTGTTGTTGCTGAGATGTT
>NC_068381.1:12474372-12654372 GCF_023724105.1 Carassius gibelio
AGTGAGGATACACAAATGCATCATATGAAAAGTATTTTTTGTCACATCCGATGAACGCAGACATTATCATCACCTTTCAAGCAAAACATAATTTGCACTTAGTTCGCACAGGTTGTTTGACCGACTCGTGAATTAGTCAATGAATCGTTCAGTTCGATTTGTAAATGAATAATTTTTCAGACCGGCCGGTTTTTGAACCGATTCATTTAAAAGATCCGACTCGCAAGGATTAATTCACGAATCAGACATCGCTAGAAAAATAAAAAAATAAAATAAAAAATGAAATAAAAATAAAATAAAAAAATAAAAATAATAAAAAATACATAAAATATTTTCTGATGATTATTACATGTTTTATTGTGAAGACAAGGACGACATAAATAAAAATGAAAAAATAAAACAAATAAAAATAACCCAAAAATTAAAAAAAAGAGGATTTAAAATTGCGGTTTGTGAATTTCACTCAAGCCTTTAAAATATCCGACATGGCCTTATGAGATAAAATAGTATTAATGCCTCAGAAATCTATCTTTTGGCAGTTTGATAGATTCACGCATAGACAGTAAAAGCAAGGATTCAAGTCGTGTTCGCATGTTGTGACCGGTTGTGACCAATGACAATAGAGGGGGGTTGTTCTTTCTCTTCCATGAAAAGAGGCGGGGTTTGAGTTTGGGAAAATTCAGAGAAAAAGCGTAACTAGTCAGGAGGGAGAAATCTGGTATATCAAACTCGATTTTAAACATGGAAATCGTCTTTTAAGGTAAGTGGTTTACAGATTCAATGGCACAGTATATGATTGGGCACGAGAAACCTCCGCAATCGTCCGGATGAAATGCAGGAATCTCCTAAAGGAAAGCCCTGAACTATTCAGACAGTAACCAGGGGCCTCTGCTTTTCACATCACGTTAACTTACTCGACAGACTGCCTCTTGTTGCTCATAGCCTCTTTCATTTTAGGACTGGAGATTTAAAGTCCTCAACATCCCTGCAGTCTACAAGATTGGCAGCTTCTATTTAAACGCGTTTTACATTTTATGACAGCGTTAAAGTAAAGTACTCTTAACCTCATCTTTCCATTTGACCAAAATACTTGACACATTTGTTTCAGGGTTTTCTTATCCTATGGCAAAATTGAAGTTGTCATGATTGTACATTTTAATTTTCTTTAATCGTCTTAAAAAAAATCATAATATCATACCTAAACATTGTAAAGAGGAGCGTCGATGGGGTTGAACGTCTGTTTTGAACAAATGAAAGAAATCGAAAATAGTTTGAGGAAGTTTACTGGAAGGAAGTAGCCTTTAGAAATCTGATCCAGTGAACTTGTTTGTTTGTGTGCAGTGTGATGCTGGGAAGTCTAATTCATGCCTTCATCATCCTGCCCCGAGAAGACTCTAGCCTCTCTCTCTCACACACACATCTGACCGCTTAAGGAAGGCGCAAACTTTGGAAGGCGCTGCGTCTTGTCGCTCGTGTCCAGTGTGAGTGAACGGTGCGATGAAACTATTCTTTTTTGGCTTCACTCCTCGCGTGCTGTCACGGACATATTCCACCTAGGAAGCCAACGGCAGCTCCAGCTAATAATGCGGCGTGATTGATCATCGGTAGGAGACAATACCCATCCACTCTTTTGGATATCTGTGGACGAAGAGGCGTTTGTTCCGCGGTGTTTCTCGCTGTGACAGGACTTACTTCTTTTAGATCAGTATGACGTCTCCGGCTAAATTCCGAAAGGACAAGGAGATTATAGCCGAATATGAAACGCAAGTCAAAGGTAAGTGAAATGTGTCGCTAATGTGTTTTTCCTGCACGGCTACCATTGTGTTTCTTGTTGGATGGGTTACAGTGCATGTATGAGCGCAAGTGGTGCAAACGCAGTCGTATTTACCAAAGAAAAACGCTATTTATTTGACTTTGTCAGAAACAATGCTAGCTCGTCACTACATGTGGCAGTGTGTCCAAACGGAATGATGGATGTGCGGTCGGTCAGTCAGTCAGTCGCCTGTGTGAGAAGCGATATTCTCAATCAATACTAACTCAAACTGGGTTTTACTATTAAACATATGTCATTTCTGTGACGTTTGTGTTGTTTTTTTTGTTGTGTTTCCTTCAGTCAGCTTGTGTAGGTTGTACGTATAGTCAAGGCAGGGCGTTTTCTTTTGCCCTGCGCGTCTCTGTGCGAGCTGGTGTGGTGCTGTGTTCAACATTGATTTTTGAAACATGTCATGCTGGCTGACAGAGATGTTTTGCAGTAGGTCACGGATTTAAGCAACACGTTTAAAGCCGTTTTGAATTTTATTTGACCGAGAAACGTTCTACTGTCTGTGCGTGAATGAAGTAAAGGTGTGTTGCTCGGTGACAGCTCGGTTATTGCTGTAACCTCATTAATGTTATTCTTACTACGATGTGGTTGGTAACCGTTTAAAGCACTAGCCTGAAGGCTTCGAGAATATTTTCGCCTATTCTGAGAGGTAATGTAGTATTTAATGAAGTAATTTTAACAGTACACTGTGCTTGTTTCATTTGTGTGTTTTTGTCTCACTGAAGGGATTGTGTTCCCATAGAAACGTCTGTCTGATGAGGCAAAACGAAGCTGTTGATTGACTGATGCACTTCATTAGTGAAGCTCGGTATCACGTTATTCACGCAGTTATGTATTGTGCACTTTGAGTTGAGCAACTGATGAGCCCTGCCTGTTGCTGCTAAGTGAGGGGAAAAGCTCCTTTAATAAGAGCCAGTGGGTTTCTCATCTATGAGAGTTTTCATTCAAGTAGGTCATTGTGACATACATATTGCTAAACAGAGCATGAACCTAGTTTAGGGTGTTTAAATGTTTTGCATTGAAATATAGCTAAAACCATTCAAACTAGCCTAAGCTGGTATGATGATTTTCCCAGCTTGGTCTTTTAGCTGTTTTTTTTAAAGGGGTTTTTGTCAGCTTTTCAAGTAATCCTGCTGGAGGCCATCTTAAACCATTTAAATGAAGCGGGACCATTAAAAGTCATTACAATTATTAAATATCAGTTCTTGTAGTTATGCTCGGCTCACTGGTTTTCAACAAAGGGGGCCAGGGCCCATTAGAGGGCTGCAATATGATTTAAAATAAGTTATATGACAAATAAATCTAGCGTAATTAAAATTACAACTAAATTAATATTTCATACGTCATTCATTTTCAGTGTGAGCTGCCAACTTTATAAAAAATATTTAAAAAATCTATTCCACCAATCACAAATTGATGGAAAAGTGATTCATTGGTCACCTGAATGTCTGGATAACCTGAATGTCAATTGCGACTGTTGCCATTTTTTACCTGCCTTTTAAGTTGAGCCTTTTAGTGTCTTTAACAGGTGAACTGCAGAATTGAAGAATAATTGCATTCACATCCCTGAGAAATGCTAGCCCCAACACATTGATCTGTTTCAGTTGCTGAAATAAATGCACATCTATAAACCTGATATTAATTCTGCACTATTGTTCCTCCTCCAGCTCCTCTCTCTGGATGCTGTGTCATATCACTTTCTCTTACCTGTTTGAACCCCCAGCCTCCCTCACAAGCAAATGAATCCCTATTACTCTGCCATTCCTGAAAAAAAAAAAAAATTCTTATGGATCAGTTTGATCAAATATCTTGAGATGACAGGATCTGGAAAGAAACAATAATATGCATGATTTTCTTCTCTCAGGAATTGCAAGGGTGCACACAGAAAAATTGGCTAGATTTCGAAAGCATCCTTGCCTAGTGAAACATCGCTGATTTGGCTTAATAATCTGTCATAAATTAGTGGCAGAAGAGGAAGCAGTAATTGCTTGGTGATCTATTTCTGTGCTGAGGCAACCAGACTTGAGAAGAAAATCTAAAAATGGAGAAGTCAGAGAGAGACACATCAAAGCTGCGTACATTTCTAACTGAATTATCATTGATTAACATCAGCTTGATGCAGAACATAGAGTTTTCCCATCAAAATCATGCTCTTATTCTCAGTGCCCTGGAGTTGGTGCTATAAGCTATTATCCATATCTCAATGATCAGACTCTTTTCAGCCATTCTCAGTACCTTGGCTTCTCCATTCAGATTTTTATAAAGGAATCACAAATGAGACCAACTCAAAGGCTCACTTATGGCTCAGGTACGAGCTTCTCTTACCAGAAACAAGCTGAAGGAGATGGAAGACTGGGCTTGACGTTTCCAAGGATTGGCAGGAAATGTACATCTGTTTTTTTACCATGGCTGTTTGGAAGGATTGGTTAATGTAGCTATAATCCTTCAGACATGGGAAGTGAGCCTGTCAAGCATGTGAAAAGTGACTATGCGTATAAGAGCGTTCTCAAGCTGTGGGAAACAAAATGATTGACTGCTCTAATTGGCATCATTAATAAAAAAAGAAAAGCCTGGAAGATGCTTTGCCCCTCTTTTTGTGCTATGCCTGATGTCTTTTTAACAATGGAAAGAGAACCAAAAGCATTTGGAGAAATTGTTTTAGTGAAGATTTGAAGATGGACATTTCCATTAGTTCCTGTAATTTAAAGATGGCAGAGAAACTGTGCAGTGCAAAATGGATTAGAACTTTGTTGATTTTTAATAGTAACTTCACGCCTATGTATGTAGGTCACTGTTGAATTCTGTTTGAAGTGCTTATGGTGTTTCGGGGGGAGGGTGCAACAGCCTACTAACATTTTCCCTCTCAACATATTTCGGCAGAGTTTCTCACATTTCCCGGTTTGAATGTCAGTAATCACTGCGTTCATCCAGTTTCACAGCATCTGAGGCCCAAAACAGACCATTGCTTTTGATCAGTTATACTATATCCTCTGTGTTCTCGATCCTACGCTTTGAATGCTCATTTGAATGTGTTTCTGCTGACAAGCGAAATAGTGGAGTCTTCACAACCCAAGCAGCTGTTCTTTGGCTTTATGTGGCAAAAAAGAGATGGAATGAGAAAACCTTCACTTGGTTTCATTAGCAGTGGTTTTGGTGTTTTCAAACATCTGGTTCTTTGAGCAGACAGTGAGATATTGATTGGTTGAGGAGAGTGAAAGATTCAGAGGCTGATCCAAAGAGAGACATCATGATGTGTTAACATTATTGATCGAAATATGGACCAAGCTGATTATTTGGCTGATATTTAATGTTTAGAGCTTGTCAGCGTTGGTTGTGCAATGTCCCTGACAAATGAGAGAGAGCGGAAGAAAGAGAGAGTTTTTAAATAATTTTTATGAATAAATCTTATCAATAAAGTAAAAAATAATAATAAATACAGATTTTTATATTACAACAGGGATATAATTGGTTGTTGGGTAACTATTTGGCCACTGTGACCCCTATGATCTCATTGTGATACCTATTATACATCAACTCTGGCTTTTTTCCATTTTGGTTAGATATTGTTTTGAAGGATGTGTTTAAACGGCACTGCTTGTTAGATGTCACCCCAAAGGTTATGGATTGGTTGGTTTTTAAAAAGTGGCATCACCTCTTCCAACCCATCCCAAAATGTTCAGTTAATCTACAAGGTCGATGATTAGAAGGTCTTTTGGGTTTACGGCTCTGCATCAGCCTTTGTTTGCTCACGCTGCAGCTGCAATGAATCTTTACAATTCCACTAATCTCTTCTTGTCCTTTTTAATACCCTTCCCCTAACAAGTTTGCCTCAATTAGAACAGGCCAGCATTGATCCATGGCTCCTGCTCCGGCCAAGACTCTCCACTTTAGCACTTAATGAGTCCGTGGAATGGATGGTGTGCCCGGTATGGCGCTAGAATACAGTATGCAAATGTTCTTTATGTGGAAATGCTTACTTGATCTGAAATAATCTTCCCCAGGAAGGATGTTTGTTTAAGGAAGATGAGGAGAGGAAGGAGGGGGAGACAGTGCACAACACACATGTATTGTTGCTATTGTGTGCTCCTGAATTGAAAACTCACCCCCGATTTCTGGACTTCCTGTCAGAGGACCAGCCCTGAGGGAGTTGACCTGGATAACTTGTTGAGTTGGTCCAGATTTAAGTTTTTATCATTTATTTGATTAACTTGTGGATTAACAGAAGAGGCCAAGTTATATCTGTAAAAGAGACAACCCATTCTTGTAGGAATTGGTCTCTGCAGCTTTCCTCATACCATTGTAGTAGTTCTCACACTTGCATTCACTTTAGAGAGCTCTTTAACCAATTAATCATCAGTGTTTCCAACATCTGTTATGTACTAAATGCCTCCTATGCAGAATAACTTTTTGGTTGCCTCAATCCACTAATAGACAGCGTAATGTTTGTGGATGCAACAGAAAGGTCATAATTGACAACAGATGCCCGATCCCTCAGGATGCACATGACTAAATGCACAAAACTGTTACCTGACATAGAATAGGAAGGAATGGGGCCGAAATCACACCCCTCAAAACTCCATTATACTGTTTGTACTACATCAGCATAATTTACTGTGGAAATGAAAATGCCTGGATCGACTTTCTGTTGCCTCTAATTAATCTCCCGCTGTGATTCTCAACAAATGAACACCAGGTGAATCCCAGTCCAAATTTTAAAACTCTGCAAGACTGGATCACAAACATATGGATGAAACTCAAGGGAAGATGGATGCTCCGCTTACCTGCCATCATGAACCTGCTTCTGCTTGAGAACTTGCCCAGGGACCAGCTATTTCCAAACCCCCTTTCTTCTTATTTTTCTATACATTAGCAAGCATGCAAGTCATGCACACATGCTCATTTTCATGGCCTGATGACATTTCATCTCCCTGATGGGTAACGCTGGACTAAATAATGTGATTTCTCTGTCAGTTCATGCTAAATGTCCTGAAGTCCAGCAGACCTTCAAATAGGCACGGTAAAGTCATCAAGCACTTTCCCGGCGATCAGCCAAGGGAAGGTGTGGGGGAGGGTTAGAGAGAGCCTGCAAAGTGGAAAACCATTTACATTCTGTCTTCCATTTACTTCTTTGTCAGACTGAAATGGCCAGTCTTGGTTTTAGTGGAGTTTTGCATTCTGCATGACAGTAGAACACATGCCAGTCGTCGACATCAAAACAGACTGTGAGGTTAATTCTAAGACCCGGAACAGAAATTTTTACTCAGACGTTTTGTTTTAATTTAAAGAGCAGATCAAATCAAATAGGTCAGAGTCCACACTTTGTATATATTTCCATGTTTCGGCTGTTCTGATTGGAGGATAGCAGACAGGAAGGGGCTTACCTTTTAAGAAGTGACATGGCTGTTCCACCTTTTGAGGATGTTGGATTTCCACAAGGTAGAGTCTTGGGGCAAATAATTGAAGTAGATGCACATAAATGTTAGTATTGAAATTATTTAATAATTGTTGCAAAGTGGTCATCTCAATGGCTGCTTATTGATAATCCAAAAAAAAGGGTATGTTGAAGCACCAAAGGGAAATACAGATTGCTTGTTAGTGGTTGTTGTTATTATTATTAGCAAATGAAGGTTAAATGTTCAATGTTTGCACAACTAAGGGCAACCCCATAGTTGCGCAAATTTGCTCACTTCAGGAGCAGTTTACTGAAGAAAACGATTATTTAAAGGGTACATACACAGTTTCACCTAATCTCATGTTTATCTTGAGTACCTATAGAGTAGTACTGCATCTCTAAACTGTCTTTAGTTTTATCATATTTATAAAAGAAGAATACAGATTTCCGATTCTTTACAGAAAATCCGAGTTCCTGGAGGCGTGCCGTGAGCGGAGCTATAATACTGATGTTTCGTGTTGTTTCCATTAACATATATTCACTTATGTGCTGATTTCCAACAAAATGCAGAAATCTGATGCATTGTACTTACATGAATGGGGTCTTTTATCACAGGGACGGCTCCATGTTTTAATAGCAAACGATGTGCAAGTCTAGAGTCGACTTGGGCCTTGTTTATAAAACATTCATCACTCAAATGAACAGAACACACTTGATACACTCCGTTGTTGCCTCGGAAAAACAAACTACATCCACTGTTCATGTAACGCTGGGTTCTTGGGGAAGCTGAACACGGTAAACTTTCCCTCACATCCAAAATCGCACTTATTTTGAAGCATTCTCGAAAAAATCCTATGCAGCGCTGCCGACGATTTTGAAGCGTGTTGAAGTGTCCTCTGGCCAACATGTGCCCGGACACGTTTTTTCCGGGAGAAATGCTCATATAAGAAGTTCTGCTCTATGTTCCGCTCTTGTCTACGTCATTAGGTCCACGATGGAAACCAGCCGAATCTTGTATCAACCCGGAAGTAAGATCTTCGGCACAAAAATTCTCAGTCATTCTTCTGAATTATTTTAGAAAACTTTGGCCATGTTTAGCATGAGAATCCATCTCTTTAACACTGTGAACAACTCTGAATGCACAAAACACCATTTGTAGCCCCCCCCCCCCTTAATACACTCATGATGCGTTTATTGTGCTTGTGTATTGTATTTTTGAGTTTGTCCCCATTCCCTTTTATTATACAAACATCTTTTTTGTGTGTTCCACAAAAGATAGCAAGTAAATAAAACCGAATTTAAATTTTTTGGTTGAACTGTGCCTTTAAGATGGCTGTCTTTTAGCTCTTTGTTAGCTAGAACAGTGATTCAGTTTGAATGAATCTAGTGGTATTTATGCTGAAATTTGCATACTGCCAACAGACTCATTCATCCATCAGCTTGTCCGCTATGCAAAATCTGAATGGCAGCTCAACGCAACTCACCTTCTCAACATCTTCTCTTTGACTGTGTGGAGTGTTTTTATTAAAATGAGGAAGCATTTTCTACTCGGTTTTTCCCAAAGGATATCTCGGTTCCTCCTCTCACTTAAGCCTGGCCGCTGTGGGAACGAAGTCCACGTCTCACACGGCAACAGACCTGAAACCTGTAGGAATGTGCAACATGAGTCAGGACCACCGTCTTTGGAGAGCACCAGTGTCTTTTCTTTCTCCTTCTCCTTTCTTTCCAGATCTGCTGTGGTTCTGGACTAACAATAAGAGCATTGTATAGAACTGCAGGACCAAAGCGGTCTCTGTTCTTCTATTGTTCTTTTTTTCGTGGCCTGCTCACTCCTACTTTTCTCGCAACTCCTGAAATGACGGTTTGCCATTCAGGATGAAATATGAAACATTGGTTTTTGGTGTTTTCCTCCCCCTCCCCCTTCTTGACCAGACTTTTAATAATTGCAAACACATGACGTTTTTACACACGGTTGACCACACACTTGGGCATGTTGTTTTCTGCTTTGTATTCATTTCCATATATCATACAGTGTAGAGACCGTTTAATGAGAGACCACAGGCTATATTGCCTGTGTAATAATTATGATTGATCGTGTATAATATCCACATCATGGCTCTACACTGCTTGTAAATATGATTCAAAATATAGAAAGATTTAGATTTACAAGACTGACAAAATCCGTTCAGGTTTTAGAAATACACACAATAAGCAAAGAGCTATAAAAACCCATGTACATCAACAAAAGAAGATTAAAATCCTCAGTTTAAAAGTCAATAAATAAAGGGCAGCAGTTCCTCTAAATAAACCCAGCCTTAATGAAAAACAATTGAAACCGAGGTATTGGATGTCTGAGAAGTCCCTTGGGTCAGGACTGGAGAGGAAACAGATTTTTTCTTTATGTTAAGGCCTGCTTTGTTTCCTGCGTTTGTTAGGCCGGTTCATGATTACAGTTACTGACCGCTAGGTTACTTTCTGGTTCTCTTCCTATAATCCACCATGTTTTAATCCACCGTGGTTTATAGTTAATGGTTCAAACAATGGTGAGCTCTGAAATTAAGTTGATAAAGAATACAGAATTGTGGGATTGTGTGAAGAATGATGTAATATCTACCATCCTCAGTATTCAGACACTCTCAAATGTCTTGTTGTTGACTATTTCTTTGTGCTGCAGATTGGAAAAAGTATTGGCTGCCAAGAACAAGACACCTACCTTCATCTTTTGTATATTTATGGGTGTAAGAATGATATTAGGTGTGTCTCTTTTCAGCATAAATAAACGTTGCCTTCATCTCAATACCACAGACATGGTTTTCCTCCAAACCCAAACTTTTTTAGGTGTCTCTTTTCCTGTCAACTCTTATCACGAAAGTCTGACAAGTCGAATGTCTTCTCTCCAAGATTGAACCTTTATGTCACTGGTCTTTGCCACATGAGTCTTCTCTGTGCCATTTATATAATTTCATTTCAGACTGAACGTTTTTTTTTAATGATATGGCTATTAAGTGGCTTTTAATTCATTACTAACCACGAGAGTTGAGTACTTGCTTTAAGGGGAGTCTGTATGGTTGTCATGCCTTTTCTGAGTGCTTAGCCATTTATTCATTTGTTTATATTTCCATTATTTATCTGTTTATTTTTATTTTCCCTTTTTTAATATTTATATCAAATCTGACAGTTTTATTTTTGGATATATCTCAGCCTGAATTTTAATATTATGTATTCCTGCGGTGTTTACAATATAACTGCTAAAAGACACGCTCTTTTTGGCTGTAAATGAAGAATATTGGCAGAGATATGGGCCTAGCCATTAGCCCAAATCCACACTATCAGGTATAAGATAGCAGCAGGATTTTCAGCATTGGAAATGAGGTGCTACACTGCACCATTGCCACGAGCCATGCTGCAGGGACCATGCCTGTCTGACTGGGTCACACTTCTACTAATGCTTTTTTAATGAAGCAATTCATCACTGCTTTTTGTTTTTCTCTTAATATGTGGTCTCTCTTTGTTCCCCCCTCCACAAACATGCTCGGGTTTGCACCTGATCTGATGCTGGGTGAGAGGAGATGAGCCAAATGTATGCTTCATCTATATTCTGATGTGCTAGCACAAATTACTTGGAGCCATTTTAGGTGAACCAAAAAATATCAAAGCATTTTTCATTTTTTTCAAGGGAGCGTAGGAGAGCCGAATTCCTCTTCCTCATGATCCAGATACAGTAATCCCACAGTTACACACGTAAACCTTTTATACCTGTGTAACTTCCCAGGTTCACAAATAGCCTTAAACCAAACGCACATTACAGGCAGAGGGTCATCATTGTGTGTACACTTTACTCAACCAAATCAGACTAGTTTCTGTGAGAAAAGGAAAGAAAGACATGTATAAAGATGTTTTACATAGAAAAATGTTTAAAAAAATACTTTAATTGACTTATTCTTATATGTTAGATGTTAAAATATGTCAAATCTATATTTTATGGTAAATATTTTCAATATTATTTTTTTTATTGTTAATTTTTTTTTTTATCATGAATGGTTAATTAATAAATTCTGTCTCATCTCATATTATGTATATTTATTTGAATTGATTTTTATTTTTACATGAATAAAACACATTTATGGCTGATAACTAAGGTATTGTTTTAAGAAACTGTATTATTTTACTGAGATTTTTTTTCTTTTCTTTATGATATCAAGACCAGACCTGTTGCAGACTTCAGTTTTGTAGTGTGCGTTTTGCAGGAAAGAAAAATAAATGCACTGTCTGTGTACTGAGCCATTGAGTGGTTCCATACACTGAAACCAACATTGTGTGTGTTGGATTACCCACAGACCCTTGATGAGCGACCCTTGGAGGTTCCTGTGAATGGGGGACAGGCGGATCCCTGCCCGCCGTGGGCTTTCTAGACTCTGACTTGGTTTTACTCAATCCAGATGTCTGCTCACCCTGCACATGACACCATAATGAGAGCCAAACCCGAGACTCTCATTCCTTTGCTTCATGCACAATATTCCTCCTTACGTAATAATTTACTGCCTTATTTTAAAGGATATAGGAGGTTGTGCTCCTTTGAAGTGTTTGCACAGCCCCACTGTGTGCTGGTACTTGTTTTTGACTTCTGTCCAGCTCATATATTGACTGCACGTCTGCATAATGATAATTAAACCGAGATGAAACTCCGGGGTGTGCTGTAAATGTTTATCATTTTATTGCTCCAGAATGGTATTGTCCATTAGTGTGATTTGCATATTTTGATACATCTTGAAATATTCCTGTGTAGTACAAAGTTTGCATTGTGTAACTAAGTACATATACAGTTACAAGAAAATGTTGGGTTATGCAACTATACGTGTATAAACACGTCCTGCTGCCAACAAGCAGAGAAATAACATACAGGAAAAGCAACTGTTTGTTCAGTTTCAGGTGACCGAAAATCAACAATACCTGTGTTTACATCTCAGTGAACTGGTTCTATTCAAGAAAAGATATTGCTTAATATCACTCAATCAACCTGTTAAACAAACAAAAGTAATTTTAAGGGTCAGATCAGGTAAAATATGTAAAAGACTTCCTATTTACCAGATAGTTTTATTATTATTATTATTATTATTATTATTATTATTATATAAAAAAGAAATGTTAGCTTAAGTGGTCAGACCTTAGAGGATAATTGTCAACTAAATGTTTTACTTCTGTTTTTATATATATATATATATATATATATATATATATATTAGGGGTGTAACGATACGCGTATTCGTATTGAACCGTTCGGTACGACGCTTTCGGTTCGGTACGCGGTACGCATTATGTATACCGAACGGTTCGTTGGAGTAATTAATTATATTTGAAAAAAAAAAAAAAGAGAGAGAGAGAAATATAATGATATGCGTTCAACAAGGTAGCCCAATAACCCAAACAACGTAACAGGCAACGCCCCTGACACTCCTGAAGAAGAAAAAAACACCATCTTATATGTTTATGTTAGGCTACTCAGCAGGCGCTCGCTCACTCAGTACGCGCTGAAGGCTCGTTGCAAAATAGCCAATGCGTTTAACAGACTAGAAATGAGAAGATCCTCCAATAACCAACAGGTCTGGTGTTTGGGTGCACTTTGGATTCCCTTTAAGCTATAATGGTGATGGCAAGAGAGTGGTGGATAAAAAAACAACGGTATGTCGCATCTGCAACATGACAGGGTACACCAGCGGGAATACAAAAAAAAAAAAAAAACACCAGCGGGAATATCTGGGATATATGCGTCAGTACTATCTGGGAAAAGACGAAAAAAAGGAGAAACATGCACGCAGCAAACTATCCCTGCAGCATTTAGACACTATAGCTTACAGGGAATCCAACCCAAACACCACACCTGTTGGTTATTTTAGGATCTTATATTTCTGGTCTGTTAAAGGCATTCGACATTTTGCAACGAGCCTTCAGCGCGTGCTGAGTGAGCGAGCGCCTTAGGGGCCGTTCACATATCGTGCCTAAAAACGCATGGAAAACGCTAAGCGCGTCTTTCTCCTCCTTTCCAAAGCGCTTGGGCAGAAGCGCTCATGAGGCGTCTGTCTTTGCTAAGCAACAATGACGTGATCTCTCCATGAGACGCGGAAATTTCTGCGAAGGATAAATGGATTTGCAGCTCTAAAAATCGCTTGCAGTAGCTCTGCTACTAAATTTATTTCAAAATTGCAATCCATATACAACTATGATCAGCTGATCCTTCATCTTGGCTGAGCTCTCAACGTTGTTACGGGAAAGGATGAAGCTGATTGGTTAGTTCTTGTCACATGACCCGCGGTGCGCTTGCGGCATTCTGAAAAGTTGAGATGTTTTTACATTTTGCTGTATCTAAAACGTATCGAACCGAACCGAACCGAACCGTGACATCAGTGTATCGTATCGAACCGAACCGTGAATTTTGTGAACCGTTACACCCCTAATATATATATAATATAATTAATATTGCACTTTAATTAAGCAAAAAGACATTTTATCCAATTACTCGATTAATCGATGGAATTTTTGGTAGAATACTCGATTACTAAAATATTCGATAGCTACAGCCCATATATATATATATATATATGTATAAATCTGTCATATGCTGCCTGCCAGCAAAGTTATTTAATAGATCTACAGAGTTTCCTTGTGCTCTAATCTGAATTATTGACATTATGTCATGTACATTTTTGTTGCTGCCGTTTTACTTGGGAGAATAGTTCACAGTTAAGCAGTTCATAAATACTGCAATCCCTGACCACAGCACTCTCACCAATGCCAGTGTGGTCAACGATCAAATGTAAATCCGTTGGAAAGCAGTGGGCCTCTATAGTTTTTCCTCAAAGTGGCAGTTTAGTGTGATGTTTCTAGCCTCTCATCTTTATATGTTGGTTTCCCATGGTTACTTTTTAGTACTTTATGATTAAATTTGATCATTCTGACATGACTTGAAGGCATCATTAAAGACTTTAAAGGTGATCTGTGATGCTTGCATGAAGATTTGAACAAATCCAGCCTGCTGTAAGCAGCAGTCATCAGTCACTCATTACCTGATGTCCAATGCGCCCTGATTATCTTTTCAGATTGTGAGAATACGTTTCCCTGTGTATCTTTTTTACAATTAATGTTTCACACCTCAGATTATTATAGGGATACACTGGTGCTCAGACATAAATTTATAAGATCATGTGCTTATGCTAAGCCTATTCTGCATCAACTCAAGGCACCCAAAATGTCACATGTGCTTACACTGCCTCTCCACAGATGTAAACATGTGCTCTGTCTCTGTCTTTCCTAGTACTTTTCTCACTCTCTCCATGAGTCTGTTTTACCCTGACACTTTACAAAGGCCCCATTGGAGTGGGAGGTAATTCGTCTTGACACTAAGGAGCCCCGGCCATCTGACCCCACACTGGAATGCTGAAAGTACAGAAATCTCTTGTAGTGCTATATGATTTAATTACATAACTGTAAGGTATTTCTTAGTAGCTCACTGTATAATTTATGACATGATAAAATGTCATCCTCCAGCAGCCTCTGAATCCACCAGTGTAACAGTCATGGGAGGAAACACAGAGCCCTTTTGCTATATGGATAGATTATTTGTACTTTATAATAGCAAGAATATTTGTGAAGTTTTTTTTTTTTTTTTTTTAACTAAAACAAAAACCCCAAAAACTGTGTGTGTGTTTGTGTGTATGTTTTTTTTTTTTTTTTACTTTTTAATTACCTGATTTTTATATTAACTTGTACATCTCTTCTTTTTTTTAAGTTTAGCACACTGGAAAAAAAAGGGTTGGATTTACTCAATTCAATAATGAACACTGGTTCCACATAATTCGTGTTTACAGTACCCTACACATTCACATTCAATAGTTTTGTGTTCATCAGAAAAGAGAACATGCTCTAATGAAGTTATCCTAAAATAATTCAATCATGTTAACTTTACATCATCTCTCTCCAGCTGTAATGCTTTAGGTTGATAATGTTCCATTTTATTTTTTAATAACGCAAACACGACAGCTTTCTTCTATCGTGAGGGGGTTTGGCGCCACGGTATCTTTGTTTCCAGGCAGAACATTAAAGAACGCGACACACACGTCTCACAAAAATCCTTTAGAATTCAACCAATCCGATAACAAATTAGAAATTTGCTGAAGTGTTTCCACTTTTGTGTCCCATATGCTTCAGATGTTTAGCCAACGGTCCGTGGGTGTGATGTCACATCTGAGGCTGAGACTAAGGGCTGTATTTTCTGCAGTTTAGCAGCCTCCTTTTTACCAATTGATTGGAAAAGTATTCTTAAAATGCATTCCAAATTCTGTATAATTTGTAATATATAATTATTCACGGTATTTAGAAGTGCCCACGATAACCATATCATGCATATTCATTACCATGATATATCACATTACCGAATACCGGCACATGTCTAGTGTTGACTTAGAAGGAAGTTGGCTTTTGGAGATAGAGAGAGAGAGAGAGAGAGAGAGAGAGAGAGAGAATTGCTGACTGTAGCTCTAAAGTTCAGATACAGTTGTAGTGTTTGAGCTCAGCGACATCAAACAGCTTCCTGGTTGATGTGTTTCCAGTCTCCCTTTAATGTTCTTCAGATAAAATGAATATTTAAAGGTGGCCCAAAAAAAAAAAAAAAAAAAAGGAATGCAATCTGGGATCGCAGCATTCTTCCTTTCCAGCCTGCCATTTTGAAGCAGACATTATTTAGTCAGGAAATAGCAGACATGTTCCAGATGATCAGTAGCTTGTATCTTCCTATGAGTTAACGCATAGTTATATCATTGTGGTAGTTGTATTATCTAGCCGGCAGTGTCTGTTTTTAAAGGATGTCTTAAATAAGATATGGCATCTACATCAATCGAATATTTTGTTTCCATTTAATCAGATGTGTGATGTTTGAGTTGATTTTATCTTCATATCGACATGGCCACTTCAGATTGAATAATGAGAAAGCATTCAGTTTTGTCATTCATCTCTTTGGGTAGAATTAAACTGTTGTAATTCACAGATTGTTTGTCTCTCAGTAAATAATAGATTATCTTTTCCTCTGTACATCAGACCTTGCTGTTTATATTCAAGGTGTGATGTACCTATTCTGCATATGTAACAAATTTACTACTGCACATATGGGGAATAGGTTGTAAATGTGTTTTTGGTGACCCGACTAGCAGTTTAAAATTGATTGACCCTTTCAATCGTTATGCACATCTTGTGTTGACCGCTCAGAAGGTTTGCAGACAACTAGTCATGTGCAGAGTCATGTGCAGTGTTTACTATCATCACTCAGTCCAGATTCCTCTTTACATCACTTCTGTATAGCTGGTTAAGGGTTGGGGTCGCTGGTCCCTGGTGGTTAAGCTCTGTTTATCCTTCATCCTCTATTTATCTTTCCACTAAATAGACTGTTCAATTGTTTTGTCAGTGCTTCATTTATTAACATCTGAATTTATTCCATTCAAAGCAAAAATATAATGAAATAGGGCTAAATCGAGCTGACTATATCAGAAGCTACACCATATATATATATATATATATACACCAGCTACAGATATATACTCATAGAACTTTTAAGTATTTGTGGGGGGGGGGGTAATTTAGAGGAGATAAACTCTGAAACATCACTTGTTGAAGAAATCTTAGCATTGTGCGTGTGTGTTTGGATTCTTTGGATTCTCTTCCTCACTCCCTCGCCCTTAGCAGTATGACAAGTTCTTCAATAATCAAACAGCTGATGAAGAAAACATGAAGTAGGCAGCAGAAGCCACCAAACATCTTTGTTCACTTTCTTTCATCCTCCTCTCTATAGTATAGGGGAAACCCAAAGCAGAAGTTTAATAGGTGAGCCTTTGCCCTCAGCTTCAATAACAAACGATCCCACGAGCTGGAGATCCGTGAAGAGGGGTGTGTTGGAAGAGACCAGGGAGTTTTGTGGTGGAAGATGGAGAGGTTGGCTTTCGCTTTGTTTGCATTGGCTGTTACTGCCCTGTTCAAGGCCTCTGATAACACGACCCCTCTACTGCTGGAATATCCGTCATGTGGCCCAATCTTATTTATTCAGCTCGGAAGAGCCAGATCCTTCGTCCTCCTGGTCCCTCAAGCCACCAGAAGGAAAGGGTGTGGCTTCAGAACACAGCCATTGTCTTTCTACAATATCTTACAGTGGAACATTTATTGTTTTTTTTTTTATGACCGCAGTAGCTGAATACACAGTGCATCAATGCAGGCTTTTCTCTTGGACACCCAAACTCACTTCGTGCCCACTTTGCATTGTTTAATGATGCCTGTTGGGGGGTGGGGATTCTGGCATCTCGCCTGTGACCCCTGCTCTTCGACAGCCATGAGCCTGTCAGTGCCATTTCCATGGCAACAGTTGACACCCTACCACAATGCCTAGTAACAGTCTAATACATTATGTTGCTGTGGAACACTTGGACAAATGGCACAACGCTGATCAGAGCTCAATCCCAAGCATCCGTCAACAGGTGATGGTGAGTGGTATTTGCCTTGTCGCAGCTAATGTGCAGTAGACTGTGAATCTGAATGCGATACTGAGGTCGTCCTTCTCCCCCGACCAGCTTCACAAGCTTTGCCTCATTTGGCATTCTGACTCCATTGCTCTGGAGTAGTAAGAACTGACCCATTTGCTTTTAAAACCGATCACCTGACCTTTTTATCAAAGCGATAACATCCTTAATTCGATTTTTGCCTCAGTAGTTCAGAGCATTTGAGAGAAATATCATCACATGTTTGCAGTTTCTTGGCTATTAAGCTAGTGTAAAGGAACACCGATCCATTCCCCCTTTTTCTTTTCACTCGTCTCGTAAAACACAATGCAGGAGTCCTCAATAAGCCTCTCCCATCTTCCTAAACCACATAAACCATCTTGAAGTGGATGAATGTAGTATTGATTGATGCTCGGGTGATCGTTTTGGTCTCATTTTAGATTTTTAAGGTCGGTAGAGGTGAAATGCTATACAGACACATGCTGATTCTCCAACGCAGAACTTGAATCTTGCATTGCCAGTCACTGGGAATTGAAGCTAAGCTTTCTGACCTCCAGGCGCTGTGGACTGAGTGTTCCTAAGCTCTTGTGGAGGGGGCTTTGGAAGTCAAACACATCTCAAGGGATCTTTTAAGCAACTTTACACATAGCTGGGTAGCTGCCTCTGGAAACTTAATGCTATGTACAAATAAATTGTAAATTGTTGTTCAACTCAAATCTTCAGTTGATTCTTGCTGAAGGCTAGCAATGCAGCCTCTCTACAATATGTTCAAAATGTTGAATTCTTTTATTAACAATGGTTATTCACAAGTAAATATTTCAGCATTACCGTAATTACCATAACCACAGCAGGCTAATCAGGTTTTATAGTTCTCTAAATTTCCTTTTGCCACTATGTGCACAATCTGGAGATATTTAGCATTTGTAAATTCAGTTATTCACATTGGTATAATGCAGTGGATTCTGAGAAGCTTCATGGAATTTTCTCCTTTCCATTGAAGGACAGTCTTGGACTTCTGTGCAGAACCATAAAAAAAGACTTGGGAATGATTGGCTCCTAAAATGAAACATTAAGGAGCCAAATGGCTTTTTTACTTGCTAAATTATAGAATTGCTAGTTAAAGAAGGTTGTTCAGAAGCACTTCAGTTCATAGCTTTTTACTTTTAGTTTTTAACAGTCACTGTAGTGTGATGAAGGGAATGTGCATCATATAGACTAAGATGATTTAAGTTACATGAACTGCAGTGCTGTCTAATTTTATTTAGTAAAATTGTGTTTTGAAAGAATATTTCTCTCTGTTTGAAAATCTAAAAATTAAACCTGTTTATTGGACCTCATGAGTTAATATGATTGGTGAACTCAGTAAACTCTCTGAGTCTGAGTGATATTCAGTCAGTGAACTCACAAGTGAGTTTCATAAATCTTTAAGTCTCATTAAAAAGCTCTGGTTCAAAGGAGTAATTTGTTGATGAATCAGACATCACACCCTATGTTATTATAGTTTTTGGTAAAATTGGAGTTGTGCCATGTAAGATTGACTTTTTAAAGAATATTTCGGTTTGTTTGGGGGAAAAAATAGGCTAAAAATTAATTAATTTATTATTATTATTTGCTAAATATAGGAGTGTCTTTGTTTTTTACTTTATTAATTTTGTATTGGAGTCAGAACTGCTGTGATCCAGTTTTAACAGCTCTTAGTGACTCACTGACTGCCTCTTTTCTAAAAGTTTTGTGAACCTTTTTGTCTGAGGTTTGAAAGTCTTTTTTTTCATGAATCAGACATCATGACTCCTGTTGTGTTGTGTTGTTGCAGGCAATAATTACTAGCACACTCACTAAAAAGAGGTCACCTGACAAAACTGCATATGGATGCACACAGAGCTTTCCTGGAGAGGATTTAAAATATTGTCACATTTGTATGTTGTGTCGCTTTTGAGACCATTTTTGTCAGAGTATTGAGCACTGAGTAACATTGGGAAGTGGCCTGGGTATCCAGATTTCACTGTGGTTCTTATTTGTGTTCTTGCCAGATTGATTCTTTCAGTCTGTCAAATATAATCATGCCTCCTGCACCCGACACAAATGGCTGTACAGTTTTCTCAAGCTCACAACTCGACCCACCCCTGATTAAACCCAATGGGGAGATTAATTTCTCCTCATATAGCTCAGTGTGCTTGAGCTACAGCTGACAGCGTTCATTTTTCCAGATGGTTATTAACCTGATTCTTGCACTAAAAACCGGCAAGGTTTGCACAGCAATATTGCATCACTATATGATGCCCTCCATCAATTGTTATTGCAACATGGAATAGGACATCTCTCCTTATGTCATAGTGTTATATAACACCTGCAGTCACCTTATGGTGCATCGAATTCATTAAACACACAGGAACAGGTGATTTCTAGAACAATGTGTCCCAATGCATTGCAGCTTTCTGTGCCTGGGGGCTGCAGGAACTAGAACAGTACCACACATTCCCCAGCAAGCGAGGGAAAAGAAGAAGCTTGCAATGAAAGGAATTGCAGTGGATCTTATAAGTTATAAAACCAGTTGCAAAGGATTGCAGAACTTGCAGTGCAAGCCATAAATAAGCACATCTTTCATGCAAGATTAAAAACAGGTCGAGATCTTTTTTTAGATGTTGTTTCTGAGTTGCATTTTTTTTTCAGGATTGCATGCAAGTTCAGGCTGGTTTCTGCATCAGTAAAATAACCTGTTATATCTATATAATATAATATAATAATCATATATTAAGATATTAAAATATTTAGACTTTCAACAGATTTCATTGCAGGAATGATCATTTTCCTCTTCTTTTTATTCATCTTTTCCAGAAGGTGTTTTGCTTTGCAGAGGTATTATTCAGCATGCCAGAGTGTATTTCTGCTGAGGTGTTGTAAGCCTCCCTCCCTTGTTCTCTTTCAGTCTGCATTGTCCTACTTCTTGTGTGTTGTGCATCTGCGGTAGAAGGTGAGGACAAAGGAAGCATCACCTTGTGCACAGTGGCATTGTGCAAAACCCACAATCCATCTTACATGAACAGGTCATGGGCTGATAATTACCGTCAAGTTATAGGTAGTTTTTCCCTTTGGCCTTTTTCAGCTATCTCAGATTTTTTTTTTATGGCCTCTTTGTTTTGCTAAATGATGCTGACAAGGTATATGGCTGTGGTATTGCAGCATCCTCCCATGTTTGCGGTTGAGCTGTGTGTTTTTCCAGCGCACCATCTCTCCTGGTGATTGCAGGCTTTCCTACATCTCTAAATGGCTGTCATATTTCACCTTGTATGCAGTGTCGCAGTCGCCACCCAGCCCAGAAAAACCTGCCGCTCTCCAAGTCATTACAGCGACACATTGCTGTTTCCCAATCGAGTGACTAAATCACTCTCACACACTGCAGGCTGCTGGGATGAGTTATACCACCCAAGAGTGAAGGGCGGTGGAGAGAGGAAGCTGCCGTGATTAAGAGATTGCAGTCATTGGAACAACTCATTCTGATTCAGCTCTTTCTTTCCTGCCTCTCTGTTCTCCTTGAGTGTAGATGAGACTGTATAACATCATTTCAGCACTACTCATCTAATAAGATTGTGAGAGAGAAGTTTTCCTCCCTATAAAAGCCAGATTATTTTGTTCTATCATCACAAAATCTTCATGTTGGGTATGAGTGTGATGTGTAGGGTTGGGAATGGATTATCGATTCTCATTCAGAACCAGGTTTTCATGTTTTGTTTAAAAAATATTCTAAATACAAATAAATACATGAATTTTAAAAAGCAGAATGAAATGCTAATACTTTAAATCTAAATTATTTATTTATTTTTATTTCTTGGTCTAACGACTCACTCTCTCAATGAATTGTTTGGAGAGGTTCATTCAAAAAGTTTTTTTTTTTTTTTCCAAGTAAAATAATAATTATTAATTAAATCATTAAGACTCCAGAATCGCTCAACACCTTTATAGTACCATAAATGTATTATATATTTTATATTAAATATATTTTTCTAAAAAAAAAAGTTGATGCAAAACAAATCATGGGTTTTGACAAAATGAAAAAACAGGATGCATTTATTTATTTACTTATTTAGTATTGTTATAGTTTTATTTTGTCTTGGTCTAATAACTCACTCCCTCAATTACAGAGATTCATTCAAAAAAAAGTCCTAGAAGAAGCATTAATCAAATCATTAAGACATCAGAATTGTTTGGTTCATTCTACACAATAATCTTAAAGGGATACTTCACCCCAAAATGAAAATTTTGTCATTAGTCACTTACCCCCATGTCATTCCTAACCAGTAAATGCTTTCTTCGTCTTCAGAACACATTTTAAGATATTTTTTATGAAAACTGGGAGGCTTGGCACATCACTCAAACAGCGTACACTATACTATGTCAGATTTGATGCTTTGATTTGAAAGAAAACAGCGCATCCTTGTGGCGCGGTTGACACAGACGAGCGTACGCTGTTTGAGTGATGTGGAGAGACACAGAGGAGACTGTTGACAAAGGAATTGTTGACTAAAGTCTTTATTTTTGTTTTCTTTGCGTACAAAAAGTATTCTCGTCACTTCATAACGTTACAGTTGGACCACTGATGGCAGATGGACTATTCTGATGACGTCTTTCATACTTGTCTGGACCTTGAGGGTGTTATTTACTTGGATAGTATATGAGACAGTCACAAGCCTTACAGTTTTCATCTAAAATATCTTAATAAAATATCTTGTGTTCCAAAGACGAACAAAGCTTTTCCGGGTTTGGAACGACATGGAGGTAAGTTATTAATGAAAAATGTTAATGTTGGGGTGGAGAATCAATTTAATATATCCCCATTTCTAATGCTACATGCTTTCTGCATCACTACTGTATATGATTTAATAAGCTGGAAGCCTTTTTACCATTTTAAGATGAGAAATGGTTCATTGATTCAGCGGGCTTAAAGTACCTTCCCTAAATCTTCACAGGCGAGCACCGTGGCTCTGGAATGTCTTCTTTGAATTTAGATTATTTAAAAGCAAATGTTTTGCTGTGGATTTTGGCAAGTCAGCAGCTCTAAAGTTCCCTGGGTCAGGGAATAGAATGGCAGTCGCTGAAAAGACTCCACATGTTCTTGGCAGTTTGGGCACTTCAGAATGGCCGCACCACTCCAGGCCCGGCCTGCTAGCACAATGCAAGTCTGTGTGTGAGGGCAGGAAGGGGGTTTGAAGTTTTACAGGACTTATAATGTCAGCCTTGTCTGAGCAGAGGAAATGCCGCTCAATTCGGAATGAGTTATGGCACACAAGACCAGACCTCGACAACGTTCTCCGCTCGATCCAAAGACAGGGTTTGTGAGCTACTGCCACAGCTACATCAAATTTAATTTGTAACACTAAATACTTTTGACACATCTGTGAATGTTATTACAACTTATATTTCTGTTATTTTTGCATCAATTTCCTCTGAATAATAGATGTTCAAGTCATCATTTGTTTTCATATCACAATATATATTGCAGAAAAACGAAATATTGCAATGTCAGTGTTTCCAATATCATGCAGTCCTGCCACAGTTACTTTGTTTTTGTCAATTCACCCAGTGCCTTGGGCATTTTCCATTATATCAGATTTTGCTGATGGGGTCACAGAGCTCATCCTGAGATCAAATTGCATTTCGCATCACCTGGGATCAGAGACCAGAAGCAGAAACGACTGTTTTATTGACCCGTAGCTATCAGGTTACCATGCTCGCTGACGATCACTTAACAAACAAGACGCCAAAGTGAGTTTTTATTGATCGGATGTAGAGCTGGTTAATCTTTTTGTGGTTGGGTTGTGGGTTATAAATGTATTGGACGTCTTGTATTCCGGCCATGTTCAGCAACAGGATGTCCGTGCTGTCTTGAAAGACGTGATGGTGCTCGGGTGTCGTGTATTGTGCGTTTATACTTGACAGGATGAGATCGAAATATCTCACCAAAGCAGTCTAAAAGTGATGCTCTTGCTCACTGGTTATGTTTAGACTAGCCTGTGGTATGTTCAGAAATGGGGTTTCAGGCTGCATCATTTGTTGTCCTCACCTACTGTACTGGCATTGCTACTGCTGTGAATGGGTAGCATTTTTTATTCCACTGCAAAATGAATTGAAATCAGACAGACGTGCAGTTTTACTTTTGGCATGTTTTGAGGGTTAACTTGTCAGTGTTTCTTGAAACTGTCTAGCCTATAGTTCTGATTGTATTGTATTTTTTTAAATTGGTGTCAGGCATTATTGTGGTCCTCCATATATAAGTGTTTCTACAATTTAGCTGACATTTATGTCTTGGGATTGGTTTGCTGTTTTTATTATGTGTTCATTATGAGCACATATGCTCTTTTTTTTAATGTCACATTACTCTCTTTTGGAAGCTTTTTACCACAAACAACATCATTTATTTTCAGTACTTTTATTTATAGATTTTATTATTTAACCCAATGTTTACCACAATATAATGTGTGCTTTTTTTCTGACCGTTTCCTTTGGTCTGGAGGAATGTCTGAGGGTATATACCAGAAAGTGTTGGGCGCAGGTAAACCGCCGCTAACTGACACAATTCAACACCGTTCCTTCATATAAATGCAGCGTCTTGCTGGAATTCAGTGTATGCCACAGCTTCATTGGGTGTGTGCAGTGTCCGCTAAGAGATCCGTAATTTAATAACCTCTTTATTTATGTAGTATTAAAAGGGTGTGTGGGTCCAAAGCCTTCTCGCCCGAGCTAGTAATTCATCATTACACAGACGCCGTTCTTTGAAATCTTAATGCCCTAATGCCATCTAATGCCCTCCTCAACACAGTCACACTTCAGGTTAGAGCAATAACACTCCAAACCCACAAAGTTTCATATTACCCCAGCTCCGGCATGAACAAATGTGGCCACAATTCAGATGTTCATATACGGCTGATGTGTGTGGGTTTTCTGGCGCACTGGTACCTGTGAGTTTAAGGTATAGAAAGCACCTCGATTTATCATCAGCTGTCAGGCAGATCTATTACGTGATTGGTTTTTTAGTACTGCCTCTGGTAGAAACTGCAGAGTAAGCGAAGTCTGCAGCGGATTCTTGAAACAGACGTCAGATCGTGTTGTGAGACACAAAATCACAAAACGGCTTTGAAAATTGAAAAGTGTGTTCACCCTCCATATACTGTGTAGATTTATAGTGTACATGTGTGTATGTTTTAGTGAGAAAGGTATCATAAAGTGGAGATGCACAATATTTCATCAGCAGATCGTGCATTGTCATTTTTTATTGGCTGATAGAAAATATTTACATTTTTCTATCATCTATCTATCTATCTATCTATCTATCTATCTATCTATCTATCTATCTATCTATCTATCTATCTATCTATCTATCTATCTATCTATCTATCTATCTATCTATCTATCTATCTATCTATCTATCTATCTATCTAGCGTTTTAGCATTTTATTGTTCTGTTCTGTCTTTTTATTTCTAATATTAATAATAATATTAATGAATGATATCTAGTTAATAATATTAGGCATTTATAGTTATCGATCATAACGTGACAATAATTGCTGCCTTATCATATCCTCTGAATGTCAATATCCCCATTCATATTATAAACATTAGAAACATACATTGTGTTCATTTGTTTTATTGTTTGACTCTGTTATCTCATTGCCAAAAAAGAGGGGCACCATCTCAGGACTTGTACCTGGCACACAAAAGCCCAGCACACATCAGCAGAACGACCGCTAACCATGGGCCCGTCAACTCCCTGAGTGGGTGCGATAATGCAGGCGTACAATGGGCAGACAATGGGCACCAGGCCGTCCTGTGTCCCGCTAATCTCATTTCTGCTTTCTAAGCAGCCAGTGCTATAGTCTCCTCCAAGAGAGGAGGGGGTGATCCGCCTGCCAGCTTACCTCACATGCCCGTAAACATCATCCCAGAGCTGTGAGGACTGCCTGACTGTAGCTAGTCACCAGCCAGAATCACGCTTTGGTTCATTTGCTCAAGATTCATTTTGAAGGCAACATGAGGAGGAGAGATATGATGTCATATTCTTCCACTGGCACCTTACAGTACAGCAGAATTAAACCGATCAAGAATTTTAATGTTGTTTTTGATCATTAATTAATGCATATTAGAAACACTGTTGGCCTGTACAAAGAAACATTTAAGTGTTTCCAAGAGTTTTAAGATTTATTTTTGGTAACACTTCAGAATAGGTAATACCTATTAGTTGCTTATTAGCATGCATATTACTAGATTATAAGCCATGTATTAGTGCTAATTAAGAACATATTAATGCCTTATTCTACTTGACCTTATTCTACATCCCTAATCCTACCCAATTCCTGAACATAACAACTACCCTACTAACTGTTAAGAAGCAGCAGTATAAGAATTTATTGAGAGAAATGTTGTAGTTAATATTATTTACTCTATGAAAGCCCTGCAGTTTTAATCAGTATAGACATCTGAAAGGAGATTTGTGGAATGTGTGGAATGGAGAAAGATGCCTGTTCATGTGGAATGGTTTCATGACAGTTTAGCCTAGCAATGCCTTTTGCCTTCATTTGAGGCAGATGAAGGTATGCTAGATATTCCTACAGAATTATTTCTGTGGAATATTATCAGATTGTCTTCAGATTTCTGGCTTGTATTTCTCTTTCTGTTATGATGATGTTGTTGTGAGATCTTTCTGATTGGAAGGCAGGTGATGGTATCGGTGTCCAGCACCACACTGGCGGTACAGAGCGGCTCCAGTGTCAGCTGTTATCTCCAGCATGGCAATGTGACGTTCTGATAAGCTCCCATCGAGTCCCTGCACCCTGACTCCATGCTCATTTATTTATCCATTTTCTCCGATCTGTATTGTTCCCTTTCTTTTACCGTCTCATCCTTCTTGCTCAGTCATAGGACTAGAAAAAGGAAGATCTGCTGCATGCAAATGAGTGTAGAATGTCAATGAACCACTCTTGAAAACATAGCACATGTCATTCCACTAGCGAATGAACAATATAAAGATGTTTGTTGTTATTGGTGATTATTCATATATATATATATATATATATATATAATTATAAAGTTTTAATAATCATTCTAATTCTTTATGAGTAGTTAAGTCCATTACTTTAACTATAACAACACAGAGGAAGTATATAATTAAAGTTGGTTTCAGAGCAATTTTTGGAGAATAAAAATCATTGACCAGATTCCATCCTGCTTTAATGAGCTCCAGCATTTAACGCAGAAGACAAAACTGCAGTGCATGCTTATAATAAACATAACGGAAATGTACTGGTGTGGATTCTAGTATAATTATCTTTATAATTATTGTTCCTGGTGTGAATGGGCCTTTAAAATGTCCTTATTTTAAATGCTAGTGATATTGGGTGGGTGACTGAATTCAGTTCTCGATTCAGACTGAATATCTGGTTCAGATTGCTAGAATAGTTTACTAGAAAAATTTCCTGTCAAAGCTCGCTGGATTAATTGTGCCCCTCCGAAATCCCTGGACTGGCAGTAAAGCTGATTATTATGCGTTGGCAAATTGTAAACAGACTGTGATGGTGTCTAAGTTCATCAAGCCTCATGGTGGAGTTTTGCATGTGCATGTGTGTGTGTGTGTGTGTGTGTTTGTGTGTGTGAAGTGTGGGTTGTCTGAATGTGGGAGTGAGAACTGTTTGGCTGCCCAGTGCTCCGAGTGATTTGTGTTAAAACCTAGTGTTTTTCCTCCAGAACACCGGCTCTACTTCTTACTTACTGTTAGCGTCTTCCTCCTGTATTTGATAGATGCTGCCTGTGCCGCTGAGGCGTTCAATAAAGCAATCTGTCCGTCAATCTCACAGAGAACTAGGTTTTCACCGTATGTGAAATTTCAGCTCTTCAAGCAGGTGTCATTGTAGACAAAGATTGGCTAAGGGTTTGTTTTTATTCCTTCAGCCAAAAGAATATAAAGTTCAACTGGATTTTTATATTTTCTGATGGAAATATGAGTGGTGCTTGCACATTCGGAAGCTGCTTTAAAGCTAGCATGTTGTGGGTGGTTGCTAGGGCAATGGTGTATGGTTGCTAAGGAGTTATGTGTCAATTTTAGACTGATGCTAAAATAGTAAGAAACGTTATTCAGCAACTTAATTGTCATCATGAGCTGCTTTTGATTTGATGATCAGAATTTAAATATGAATATTTGTTTGTTTACTTATTTGCTTGTTTGCTGCACCTCCCCCCTTTTAATCCCAGCGCCAAACCTGTTGTTCTGCTTTTGTTTTTCTTTCCTCTCTCTTCTTAACAAACCATATGATTTGATCATTCATTTGATCAGTCTTAGACATTCATGTTCAAACAGTGAAAAGCTTATCTCTCTATATGAGTAACCCCCGACTAGTAATATTACTGCTTGCCTATGCAAGAATCCCTTCTGTACAGTCTGATACTCTCTAGGGCTTTTAATTAGTTTATTATTAGTTCTTGCTGTATCTTTTCCATGCTAACATGGCCATGGTCAGGGAGCCTCAGTATGCCGTCCCGTAATTCCTGGCTGGGGTATCTTTCTTACCAGATGGCTGGTTGGGTTTACCGTGTGTAGAAGGAGCCATGCAGTACATGGCACACTGGAGAGAGGAGCAGGGGACCAGACTGCAGCACAGATGGCCGTGTCCGCTCATGGCATTGGGTCTGGGGAGGGCTGGGGATGCTGGGTGAGGTAAGGAAATGGCACCAGGGAAACAAGCCCTGAAAACAGACAGAAGGTCAACTCATTATTATTATAGCCAACAGCAGATCATCTACATCATGTTTGCTGTTTAAAAGCAATCCTGTATGCATGCACTATGAAACTTACTGTCTGTGTTCACGTTGGCAAACTAACATACTACTCATTCTGCAGTATGATATGATGTATGTATATCAGTGTTTTCTAAAGAATTGAGTTTCTTTTAGATTCCATAGTTGATCCGAACTACATGCCGAACAAAACAAGATGAGTTAAGATGAGTTTTATGAAGGCAAAACTATTCTATCTTTAGCTAACATCCTTTCAGTAAAACAGATGTCAATTCAGTAAGTACTTGTATGTAGTAAGCTGGTATAAGTGCTGTCTCAGTTTCAGGAACATTCTGTGTTCCCTTTGATTGGCTGTATGAAGTAAGGGGCGGAGCTGATAATGTGAAGGTTTAATGTCATGGCAGAGGGTGGTGGAAGGACACAGACGATTTCCTTAAATTATTTGACTGAAGGTCGATCACATGTGCCTTCAACCCTCGCTTCGATCTCAAACACATCTTTTGCGCACAGACTAACCCTTAAAGGTCACCAAATGAGTCAGAATTTGTGGCCTGGGCTCAAATCATGTGTTTCACAGGTTGAGGTTAAAAAGATGATGACTTTCTGTGGTTTGTTGTGTTTATGCTTTGCTATTGGTCTTGGTTTTTCTTCTTTACTATCAAATGGAACATTACTTCCATGCAGTGGAGCCTACAGACAACAGTTATACATTGTGTCGCATTCAGTTTTTCTGTTAAGTGAGAATATATTCTTATGAAAGTCTGAGAGAAAAGTACAGCAGCTTATGAAACACATTCCCTCCTCTCATTCTCTGTCTGTTAAGCAACCCAACATCTGCTGAGCTAATTGGCTGTGCTTCTCCTCCAGCGATGTCACAGATAGCAAAATAAATTTAATGAGAACTTGTGTAGGAAAATGTGTTTCAGTATGCTGATGCCACTCATCTAGCTGTGCCGTGCCATCTCAAAGCCTGTCTGGCTGCTGAAACAAAAATAAGCGCAAACCTGACTGAAACACACACACAGACACCTATATATATATATATATATATATATATATATATATATATATATATATATATATATATATATATATATATATATATATATAGATAGATAGATAGATAGATAGATAGATAGATAGATAGAAAGATATATATATATAACAAAAATAAGCGCAAACCTGACTGAAACACACACACAGACACCTATATATATATATATATAGATAGATAGATAGATAGATAGATAGATAGATAGAAAGATATCTATATATATATATAACAAAAATAAGCGCAAACCTGACTGAAACACACACACAGACACCTATATCTGACAGATATCTATATCTATATCTATATATATATATATATATATATATGTATATATAGATATCCATCCTTTTCCGGAGTCTATGATGCTTCCTTTTGTTTTTTTTAACAGGAATTTTTTTTTTTTTTTTTTTTTTTATTCATTAAAAAAAAAAACACTGAAAAAAGGTGTCAGTTTCCACAAAATATAAACTATTGATAATAATGGGAAATATTTCTTGAGCATTAATTTTTAAACTATGTTAAAATGGAACACAAATACTGTTTTACTGTATTTTCAATAATTTCTGCCATTGTGAGCATATGGAAATTCTTTCAAAAGCAAACTGAAGTGCTGTATTGTGCTCTATTTTTATAATCCGTGTTAATCAAAAACTAAACGGCTGTTTAAGCTTTGTAGTTTTACTGTTGATCTGAGTAACACAGCCTTTCTAAAACCATACCAGTAGTTATTGCACTCAACTTAATTACGGTCAACATCATTAATGTAATAAAGGTTACAGGTTACAGCAATATTTGCTAATAGTGATAGTGATTGTAAAAAGCTGTTTAACGTTGGTATGGATCAAGTGCTCGTGAGGAAGAACTTGACCTTATAAGCCTCCATTCTGTTCATTAAAGTTGTTCACTCTGAATGCAGTCACTTTGAGCAAGTCGAGCACATGAATTTTTAAATAAACCCAGGGAATTCTCGATCATTTGCTCTTCCGCAGTCAGTGTTTGTAAATAGACTTCTGAAAGTGTTAACAAAACCATGTCCCTATCGCTAATTGGAGTAGTCCAGCAGCCCCTGGCATAGATCATAAAAGACAATGTTGCATGATTGAGGACAGTGACACTGAAGTCATTTTTTACCTTGAGAAAGTCAAGTTTGTGGCAGGCATCGTCACTGGCTTCGCACCGGCTTGTGGAGTGGAGTAATGGTTGACTCTTGTTTTTTTAAACAGCCAAAGAATTTCCCTTCCACTCATGGCCAGAGCAAGTCTGGCCTGAGGCCTCGGTAAACAAGACTAGACTAGGAAATGGAATCTGCTAGTGTTAATGAAATGTTTTTTTGTTTGGCATCTTTCTTTCGTCTGCTTCAGTCACTCTCTTCCACTCTCCATGTAGTATAACACGACCTACCGAGCGATTCTGAGGCGGGCCTTAGAAACCTTCAAGAAGGTTAATCTCTCTTTCCCTCCAGTGCAGTTCCAGTACAGAGCTGGGCTTTATGGGAGGAATTTCACACTGCTGGGCGTACTCTCCTTTGGTCCATTCCTGACAAAACTTACTAGGGAAGAAGAACCACCCTTCATCCCCAAGATATTTTCTTTGGCACTTTGGTGGAATGCTCTGAACTTGTGCCATAAAATGGTGAACTGAACTCTTTAGGTAGTATGCAAACTATCAGCTTAAAGTGATAATTCACCCAAATATGTAAATACCGAGTTGATCCGGTTCTCAAAATCAGTTCATTAATTCAATAATTTGGTTGCAAAGGTAACATATTACAAGACGTGAAGTGTTTTTGGGGCAGGGGTGTCCTATCCTGCTCCTGTAGGGCCATTAGTTTAGCTCCATCCTAATCCAAAACACTTGCCTGTAAGTTTCTAGTAGTCCTGAAGTTGAAGTCATACAACGTTTGGTATGTTTAAATCACTTTTATCTAGGAAAACACCTTTTCTACCAAAAATGCATTTACAAAATAATGAATACAAATTAGCATCAGGTGTGTTTTTCTTTTTTTCTTTCTTTATTTATGAAGGTGCTGCAAACTGAATACATTTTCTATCATAATAATTCTGTTGTATTTTGTAGTTGGCACTTGGCTAGAGAACGGGTAAAACTGTTAATTCATTTCAACAAATTTACTGCTCAGAAACTCTGGGCTTGAAGAAAGTCACACATTTCCAAACGTAGCTACGACTTTGTGGTGACAGTCATGTGCATTTAACTTCTAAATATTTCACATTTCTGATGTGACTTAAAGGCATTACACTCTGCAGAACAGTGTCAGTCCAGGAACAGGTTTGGACAACCCCCGTTTCTAGATGGTTGTTTGGGCATTCTGTGTAGTTGCTAGATAGTTGTTTTCTGGTCCATGTCAAGACCCAGACTCTTTTTGTGATATTGGTCTATAAAAAAGGCTTTAGATATTTAGTGTGCTGTAAATCGGTGGAATTTTTCTTTGCCATTTTAGCATAAGACTGGTCACACTCCTCACTGTAAGCATAAGCACAAGCAAAATCATAGCACTATCTTTAGCAAAACCGTGAACTGTGAACTACAAGATACTTTTGGATTTACCTTCCTTTGTTTCCAACATCATGTTTTTTTTTTTTCTATTATTCCTTATTCCTTATGGTTTTTCAAGAGACAGAATTCTGTTAAGTGTGTGTGCATGTGTGAACTATCCTTGTTTTGTACGGATGAATAGGTGAAAACAGTTTTTCCACCCCACCGAATCTCTTGGCGTAACGTCAGCTGTGTAGATGGAGACTTTTCCCAATAGTCTCTCCTGAAGGAAAACCCCACGCTGGTTCCTGATTCACACTGAAATAGGCTAGCTGAGGAGGAGGAATTATGGGTCTCCACTCAACATCATAAAGCAATTATCTCCTTTTAAATGTTTTAATGATTAATCGAGGGAGTTCAGCGAGAGATTTTGATTTCCAATCTCAACTGTTCATGTACGATGTGGTTTCCACAGTAACTGGTTTGGTTAAGGAAATGGGGAGAGAATGAAGGCTATGATAATGTTCTGTCAGCTTGAGTTTCTTTTTTAATAATAATAATTTAGTCCACTAAATAAAAATAAAATTTTAATCTAGTTTTAGTCAGTGGAAACTTACACTTTTTTGTCATTTTCACTTTACTGTATAATGGTAAGTTATATTATTTTTTTCAGTATTAATTCCAATGATTGTCATTGTCATTTGGGAAATGTATTTTTACATTTCATCAGAAATTGCTCTTTGACCAATAAGCACAAATCAATAGAATATTGACTTGTATGCATGCTTTATTTTACCTCATCTAAAATTAGTGTACAGATTTATAACAGGATATCAATTAGAGGCTAAATAAACATCAAATATCTCTGATATACACTAGCCCTGTCTACATTCTTAAAAAATATGATAACAGAGAATTTCCTAATAGTAAAATTACATTTAAAGGGATATTCCACCCCAAAATTAAACTTTTGTCTTTAATCACCCCCTTGTTGTTCCATAGCCGTAAAAGCTTTGTTCGTCTTCGGAAAACAATTTAAGATATTTTGAATAAAAACCTGAAGGCTTGAGACTTCCATTGCTACCAAGTAAATAACAGTGTCAAGGTCCAAGGTTAAAATAAAACTGTTTTGGTAAAGTTTTTCTTTTAACTACAATTTAGTCATCTTTTTTCGTAAACAATATTGCATGTTCATTTAGTCTGATTTATTGTTTAATGACTTTATCGTCTCGTCGTCTCGTTTTCGTCAGGGTAAAAAACCTTGTGGATTAAAATTTTTCGTCATAGTTTTCATTAACAAAATTAACATGTGCAATAAGGGAAATGTTGCTTAATGCAAAATCTGGCTAATTACGGTATTTCTACTTTCCCTCCTAGCTTTCCCTCTACCTCTCCTGAAACTGTATCTCTTCCCCCCATTTCCCATTTCCTCCTCCATTCAATGAAAAATGCATCTTTCATTTGTGGATTAGGTTTGGCATGTCTAGAACTAATAGTGTCCGCACCGCTGAAATGTCATAAAATGATGAACAGACCAAAGTGGGACTCAAAGAATTGTACCGCATGTAACTAAAAGTGCTTTTCTTTAATGTTCCCTGTAATTTGGGCAATCAGTTGGCCTCAAACCATAGCTCAGGTGCAGGGCCTCATCCCAGCCAGCTGTTCTTCCCATTCTCCCAAGAGTCTTTGACCAATTCCTCTTGCATTGTGGAGCTCTCTCCCTGAATGGCCGTCTGCACAAACTGATTTCCTATCAGCTCCCTTATGCTTCCTGTTTGCTCTGATGAATGGATGGTTTCCTTCAAGCTGCCTTTGGTGACGCAAGTAGTGTACACCATCAAACCCCCTTGCTGGAAACAACTAGTCCCTTTCAGAATTGGATTCTTTTTTTCCCCCATAAAAATGTATGAAAACAATAGCTCAGCACAGAGCTGCACAATGCTATTTTTCACAAACCCACAAGTAAGTGCGTGAATCTTCCTTGTCTTCTCACACCCCAGCTGTGATTCAAAAGCGAATATGAATTTTTGTTATTGTTGCAAAATGCTACTTGTTCATGTACTTTGTATCAAAATTTAATATCTAAATAATTGAATATGATCTAGTTTATATGTTGATATGTTGAAGTGTATGGGCGTATTCAAGCCGCGTGCTTCAGTGAAACATTAGAATCCGAATTGCGCGGGGCGTGGACGCATTAGACGATAATGAAGCGAGATGTGAAAAACGGACATCGCGTTGTTTTCATATGGATTACTTTATCACAGAATATCTGTTTTTGGCAGCATTGCCAAAATTGTTTAGTTTAAAAGTAGACATGTCAGGCTTTCTATAGATATATCTCGTTGAGTATTCACGAAGTTACAGTTCATTTTAATTATGCGTGTCTAAATGAAGATCAGCACAGACAAAGGCTGCAGACAGCACACCTTGTTTGTTATCTTTATTTTATAAATGCACAAAGTTTTGTTGTTTTGTCTGTATACAAAAAAAGTAGACCCTTTACAGATTTGATTGATGTATTGCTCTCTGAAAGTGTAATTTAAGTTATTTTCGGGTTTATCAGGAAAAAATGCCTCATAACGCGTATACGCGTTAATCGACTTCAGAGGGTTAATACTTTAAAACCTCAGCAATGACATAAGTAAATAACATCACAATTTTAATTTATGGGTAAACAATCCATTAAAGTTTCTAAAACCCAACCACTGATGAAAATTGCCAACAAAACCCTTAATTGAATATGGTTTCTTTCAGATCTTCGCCGACAGATTGAAACTTGTTGAGATTTGTTGTTTACTGTTATATATTTAGGTGTCTTTTAGTTTTTTTGATTTTCTGAATGTGTCAGAAGGGTTTGCCTGCTGGTGAATACCTCAAACATCTACTTACCAACCGTGCGAGGATGACTAATCTCAAAACAACAGGCTTCCTGAGCTGTTTATGTTGGTTTCAGACACTTGAACCCATCTCGTTCTCTCTGTTAGTGCTGTCCTCAAGCTCAGTGAGGTTTCAGAGTGGCACTATGAACTCTAATCTCATCAGCTTAGTCATCATGGCACCCCAGCGTTCACAAACTTTGAGCGTGGCCTCTGTTTTTGAGGACAGCAGTTTTGCCGCCTACCTCCTGGTGATTTCTATCTCCTTGCTTTTAAAGCTCTGGCGACAAGCCTGGAGTTTGGTGCCCTTAGCCAGGGTTTGTAATGAGATATGACAGATTTGGGGTGGGGTTTTTAGGGGAGCCGGCTGAGATGCTCTCAGGGAAATGAGCAGAGTGACAGCTGGGATGAAGAGGGGAGGAGGATTGATTTGGCTTTGAAGAGACGGCAACATTACAGACCCCTTATAAGCAGTTACACTGTAGTCCTTAGAAATTTAATAGAGCTTATTTGTGTAGTGTTTTTCAGAATT
This sequence comes from Carassius gibelio, assembly GCF_023724105.1. Taxonomy (NCBI): domain Eukaryota; kingdom Metazoa; phylum Chordata; class Actinopteri; order Cypriniformes; family Cyprinidae; genus Carassius; species Carassius gibelio. The sequence goes on from NC_068381.1 coordinate 12,509,856, forward strand.
CATGTCATATGTAACATGGCACACTCAAAAATATCTGCAACATGGCAATCTCAAAAATGTGGTGTACAACTGTCCTAATATAAAAATTAAGAAAGAAAATCCACAGAAGAAAAAAGTATATTGTTTGGCATTATATATATTGAAGCATTGTTCAAAAATAAATAAACAATTGACCTACCATCTGATATTGTTGGGCAAGATAAATGTCATGTGGTGTGACTCTCTCCCCAAAATTTTTTATTTATGAATTAATTACTTTTTTTATCTTAAAGTATATAAGTATTCAAGATGTTCGAAATCTGTGTGTGTGTATGTGTGTGTGTGTGTGTGTATATATTATTTAATTATTATTTAATTTCACTGTGATTTTGTTAAAATTCTTAAAAAAAAAAAAAATTGTGTGTGTGCTCTTGTTTTTGTGACCTATCAGGACACAACTCTGTATAATGACATGGGTATGACACAGGTATTACAAGGAGAGGGTGACTTATGAGGACATAACCCATGACCCCATTTTTCAAAATGTTTTTAAATCATACAGAATGAGGTTTTTTTGAGAAAGTAAAAATTGTGAGTTTCCTGTGAGGGTTATGGTTAAGTGTAGGGTTGGTGTAGGGACATAGAATATACAGATTGTACAGTATAAAAGCCATTACACCTATGGGATGAACCCACTTTTCACAAAAACAAACATGTGTGTGTGTGTGTGTGTGCGTGTGTGTGTGTGTGTGCTCTCTTATTTGTCACTGATGTGTAACATGCAGTGCTTGTCTTATATTTCAGTCCTTTGTCCAGTGCCAGCTTGTCAGTCAATCTGTTTTGCTCACTCCCGCCCTTCCTCTTAGTTCAAGGCAGTAGAATCAATAATGCATGGCTGTGTAATAACCTGACTGAGCAGATATCTCAGCAGGTAGCTGTGATGATTGTTGTTTGGGGACCAGCATGTATTACTCAACTCTATGTTTGGTTCTGTCCAATAATGAAGGTCCCAGACAGCACTTTGCAGAATGCAAAAGTTTGCATGCACGGCAGACTGCCGTTTAGACTTGAAAATATACAATGCTAGTTCAGAAAATACACACTCTAGGAGGCAGTGGTCACTGCTGTCTGATTACTCTGAGATTATTTAATCTTTTGTGTCACCTTAAGGGGGGGGGGGGGGGTTAAATGCTCGTTTTCACTCAATATCCTGTTAATCTTGAGTACCTATAGAGTAGTACTGCATCCTTCATAACTCCAAAAAGTCTTTAGTTTTATTATATTCATAAGAGAAAGATAGTCTGTACCGATTTTTCCCGGAAAAACACGAGCCGCTGGAGGCGTGACGTGTGGGCGGAGCTAAAGAATCACGAGCGCCAGTAGACTTTTGCGTTGAGAGCATGTGGAAACTGTGACATTACTGTGAGGGAAAAACCATCATCCAAAACAAACCATGGCTTACAGTCTGATTCAGCCGTTTATTTATGATCCAGAATCAGATCCCGAGGCTGAAACTGAACGAGAGCAGCAGCAACGACTCGCTCCGAGCGGGGCTCGAACCGGGGTCTCCGGCATGAGAGGGGACGCACTAACAAAGAGGCAGAGATATTTTAAGCAGTTTTACTCACCGCCTGCGGTTCCAACACACGATCGTGACCCTTTTTCATTGGGATTGCATCATCCTTAAGAATGGGATTGCATTCATCCTCACTCTGATCAGTGAATGTCTCTGCTCTCAGTGCTCTGCTATACGGGAGCGCGCGCTCTTCCGGCAGACGTGCCCTCAGGACCCATATAAGGAAATTCCGCTCCATCTAACGTCACACAGAGCCATACTCGAAAAAAACTTTCCGAAACTTGTGACAAACCGGAAGGAGTATTTTTGGAATAGAAATACTCCTTCAAACGTACAACTTAATTTTTGAAACTTATCTAATCTAACTCTTTAACAGTGTAAAAAACTCAGTATGCATGAAATAGCATTTCACCCACCCCCGCCCCCCCCCCCCCTTTAATGTTTATGACATGCTCAACTCAGGCACAGTCAAATAAGCCATTTAAAGCAAGGTCAGTTTACTTGTTTGTTGATTCAGAAGAAAAGAAAGAACTGCTCTTTCTTAAAAAAAAAAAAAAAAAAAGGAAAATTAAATGAAGTAGTTAGAATTACAGTGAGGAAAGAGTTGCTTTTTTTGTGGCAGCTGCAGAAGTAAAACCTCTGCTTCCTCTCTTGTGTAGAATGAACTTACTCTGTTGAATGTGTGTGCTAATATTTATGTGCTTCTATCTTAAATATCTAAAATTATTATTTATTTATTTTAATAATCCCTATCCATTTAATATCCATTTTAATGCCATGGACAAGTTTCTGACCTAAGGACTGATTGAATGTTTTTAAGAGGCATATTATGCTTGAAAAGCTTTTTATTAATGAATAATTCATAGAGTTCAGTCAGCCCGTGGAGGTGGATATGGAGCTAAAGAGAATTTTTAAATATCATTTTATTTTCAGTTTTCATTTTATTTTCTCTAACTGCGTGTAGGTGTTTGTTTTTTCCCACTCAGGGATTTTTTAAAGGATTTTCCCGTAGCTGTAGAACAGCAGGATGGCCAGAGAATTGGTAGCACAGTGTTTCTCAGACTTGGGAAACATTTTATGAGCACTTGAGACAAATGCAGAACATCTGACTTGAGTTTCCCTGAGAGTGTGGTTAGATTACACTCTTTCTGCTGTTGATGACAGTGATAGCGTTTACTGCTCTTCTCAAATCTCCACATAAAGAGGAGTGAAGATCACTTACTGTACATTTCAACTGATCCAGAGTTAATCAGTTGTCATGCTTGTTCTAACTTGTATTGCATTTGGCACAAACTGTTCAGGTTATACTTAATATTACTGTTTTACTTTTCCAGCAGAGACTTGCTTAATGTGCTGTCATTAGATCTATACCTCGGTTTCTTTCCCTAGCCCGCACGGCCCTGTTGGCTTCATGCCCTTCATCTATCCAATCAAGGGCTGAAGTTTTTACATACAGTATGCATGAATGATCACATTCAGCCATAAAAAACATCAGAATCACGCCACCACTATGATCTAGACACTTTAATGGACTCTTTACAATTCCAAAAATGCTTATCTACACCAAATCTCAGTCCCTCCAGAAAAACGCTGATATTTTTTTGTGATTGTTGCGGGCAAAATCCTTGATTTTGCGGCACGTTTTCTTAAAAAATGCGATGGAATATGCGGGATATTTTTGCAATTGTATGCGATGAAATTGCGTGAACTTGCAATAACTGCAGTTTGATGAAAAAGAGAAAAAAAGGTGATTTCCCCCAACACCTTTTTCTCACTAGGCTACTACCTTAATGTAAAGAGTAATTTCTTATTACTTCCTATGATAAGCGAGCATACTAAATCACAGAATATTTAAGTTGCAATCTCTTACTTCAGCGTAAATTATTTTACATACTACTAATATAATTACAACTGTATGTTTTTGGTACTGTTCTGTAACAAAAAAGTGCAATCTTACAACTGTAAAGTTGCATCAACTTCTGAATGAAACTACAACAGTGTTAGTAGCCTAGTGAGAAGGAGGTGTTGGGGGAATCACTTTTTTTTCTCTATTTCATCAAACCGCAGTTTTCGCAAATTCTCGCAATATAATATGGCTCCACTATCATGTAACAAATCGGGAAACTACTTTGTGCGTTCTTTTGCGCTTATTTTTGTTGGCAAATAAGAATGATTTGCGCGCTTCAAGTTTCACCGCAGGGTTTGCAGATGATGTTCACGTCATGTAATTACATCACTTCATAAGGTTCCCATGGCAATAGGGGGAAAATGGGGCTTTACTTGTGTGAAGTAAACGCAACATTTTTCAACTTTCTGCTAATATATATGTGAGTTTTTTGCAATGAAAATACAGGGATTATGAAATCATGCTAGCCCCGCATATTTTGCTTTCTGAAATCAGCAATTTATGCGGCAAAAGAGCGGCGTATTTGTAAAAATGCGACCCCGCATAAATATGCAGCCTTTGGCTGATTATGCATTAAACAGGCGATCGCATAATCGCGTTTTTCTGGAGGGACTGAAATCTTAGTTTTATTTTACCCCAGTTTGAAAACCACTGTTTTGAGGATTTATTCACTGCTTACATAGACATTTTTAAGGATGCCAGTATACAAATCTGGGTAACACTTTAGTATAGGGTACAATTCTCACTAATAACTAGTTGCTTATTAGCATGCCTAATATTAACATATTGGCTGTTTATTAGTGCTTATAAAGTACATATAATGCATGACATCCATAATCGTCACCAATACCCTAAACTTAACAACTGCCTTATAAACTATTAATAAGCAGCAAATTAGGAGTTAATTAAGGCAAAAGTCATAGTTAATGGTTAGTTAATAGTGAGAATTGGACCTTAAAATAAAGTGTGACCCAAATCTGTACTGTTTTCTTTTGTATCTCAATAAAAATGAAACAAATGAGCTCATAATTGCATTATTAAACCCATGAAGGCCTGACTGGCTCATTGACCATTCTGTCTGTGCGTGTTTGGAGATGCTTTGCTTTTTGCTACAATTATAGGGTTTATTAAGAGCTGAGGCATTACGATGTGTCACTGACTCATTTCCCATGATCATAAATTATACAGAGGGCAGAAAATTACACGTATCAGTGGTACTGACACATGTTTGCATGTCAGAAATAAGGCATGGGTCGTTATTTTCACAGACAAGGGCTGCCTTATGATATAGTCATGTAAAAATCACAGTGAGTCATATGAAGTGGGAAAAGCCCAGTCCTACAGTCCTAGGATGTAAATGGTGTGATCTTTGTTGTGTTTGACTTGACCGAGACACAGAGGCTGTGGAAATCCCACTTCTGTATGATGTCAGAATGAAAGTGTGGTCTCAGCGCAGAAGTACAATAGAGTCGGGACAGCTGGGTATCATAGCCCTAGGACTGTCACACCACGCTGGTCTCCTCTCTTCGGGCTGGAAAAATTAGAGCATATGGAGGCAAAAGTCATCAGATTTCTTTACAGCAGGAAATGCAAAGGTACTGTTGATTCTTGGACTTTCTCAGGTTGTTTTCTCATCACCTGTGACACTGGTTTGAAAGCGAACTCACGACTTGCTGTCAGTAGATCAACTGAAATGCGATTCTGGAACTGTAAACGATGAAATGGGTGCTAGCTTGTAGTTTTTCATGTTTGGATGAAGGACTAATTGAATAATTAAAGTGCTATACGACAGCTAAATTATATGGCTCTTCTGTATCGTGTCATGTTTTTTTAATTGGAGCTTTAGTATTCAGGTCAAGCAGGTATATCCATAGTTCTAGGCTTCCCAAGAGATCAATGTAAAGTTAAAAATCAAAATTCAATATTTCAATAGGTTCTCGGGATTGAGCGGAGTAGTGTGTGTGTGTGTGCATGATGGACCTCTGTGAAGAGCTCTCTTGACCCTATCTTTCTGTCTATTGAGAAGTGTTAATGTACCAATTGACTTAATGATGATCATAAATCCTGTTCTTTGAAACATTTGATTCTTTGAAACAAGGGCTGAAATGTCTGCTCACCAGCTATTTTTGACATGTTTTGAGGAACTAGACTAGAGCCGCATAGACTAGATTGTGAAATGTGGATGACAATTTTTTTTTTCTGTCTGAATCGGAGTTATATGTTATAGTGAGCAGTCCTACATTTAAATATTTTGCATTTTAATTGAGTTTTCCATGGAAAACAATGTCCAAAAGACACTTTCTTCCATAGAGGTTGAGTTTACCGGGCGTAGATTTTTATGGTTTGAGCATTTAAAAGAGAAATGCTTATTTCCCCAGTTAGTTATCAAATTACAGGAAAAAATTGGCATCTCATGATTTTATTCATGCATTGAGTATAATTTTGGTGGCTTAAGGAATATTCCACATATGTGGAGTTCTATAGAAAACCTAAACCTGAAGCATCCTAGATTAAATTATGATGGCAAACTTTCCATTTGGAGGGAAAAAAAAAATGTCTCTCATGGCCCTTGCTGAGGGATTATTTTTACCATAAGATAGAGTTTTTTCAAAAAATCTGACCAACCCCAAACTTTTAAATGTTAGTGTATGGTTAAGTTGTGTAGATAGATGATGATGGTGGTGGTGGTAAGTGTGTGATTTTTCAGTAGTACAATTTACATTCTGCTCTAAACACCTATAGAATGCATAACCGGGGTGTGAAGTATTGTAATAACTCTGCTTCTTCTCCTCCTCTGATTGGCAGAGATCCGAGCCCAGTTGGTGGAGCAGCTTAAGTGTTTGGACCAGCAATGTGAGATCCGTGTGCAGCTCCTGCAGGACCTGCAGGACTTCTTCCGCAAGAAGGCGGAGATCGAGATGGACTACTCCCGCAACCTAGAGAAACTAGCCGAGAGGTTCCTGGCCAAAACGCGTTACACAAAGGACCCTCAATTCAAGTAAGAGAGCATTTGGCCGTGTTTCCAGCAAGCCTTTTTTATTTAATTTGTTGCTGATACATCATAGTCCTGTGATCTGTGCCATTGCCTGGGCAAGGTTTGAAATCAATATGTTTATCCAGGTTTTATTTTCCATCTCTTACACAATCAAAAAGCTGTGTTGCAGTGAAAGTTGAGATGGTTGAGTCAACACCTGCCTTTTGGCTTATTCCAGATAAAGTCATTCAAATCTACGGTAAAAACTCATATTTTAGCATGTAGGCGTAAAGAGAGTCTCCTTGTTTGTCAGAATGATGATGAACCAGCTTCTGGCAATGTAAATACAGTAAGTCCTTTGAGGATTTCACAAGACCCCGCTGTTATTTAAGAGGGTTGTCTCATATCTCTGATGAGATAGCAGCAGGGATTCTGATCGTGGAATTAAATCGAGGATTTTCTTTTGAAGTTCTTGGTTCTGCTCCAGTGACCCATATTTGATCCTGATTCTGTAGCAGTTATTGTTATTATGGCATATTACAAAGAAACAGCTGGTGTAACGTAAAGAAAAGCAGTGGAAGTAGAGCAATTATGTTCTTACTCAAGATATAAATGTTTTTATTATCCTGTCTGATTGGCTATATTAGCTTATAATGTTAATTTTATTGTTTAGCATGAAACAAAACAGTCTTTTTAGTTACCCTGATATCATTTTTATACATAAAACTAGACTTTTGAACAGGCTTTTTAAAGCTTAGTTGTGTAGAAAGGCATGTGGCAATTATACTGAAGAGCTGGCATTAAATGAATGCAGGTTTTCCGATACCGACTAGCGAGCTTTGAGAATGATGCAATCTCACAGCAGTCATTATGACAGGATATGCCGCAGAAGAGCCTATTAATCAGTGGTACATAGTGTCTAAACGGATCTCTGTTGGATTCAGTTTGATCTTGTGAAGATGTGTTAACCTCATCCTCAAAGAATAGCAAAGAAGAGTTTAAAGACCAATTAAAACTCAAAAGTTTTAAGTATAATTGTTTGCGCTGGCTTATGTGTGAATTATTGCTCTTCTCGTTATCTGAAGCAGTTTGCGATTAGAACGTTTATGAAGGTAACAATAACATCTTCCCTGTCAACAAGCTTCCAGACTACTATAAAGTTTGCGTTCACATTTATCAAGGTGCTTTGGTAACTCCCGATGTTCTGTATTTGCAGTGACACATTGTCACTCTTTTATGCTTGCTGTGTAAATAGGTTGGACTGGATTTGAGTTGTTTTTCAGATTCTAGTGTGCGTACCTTGACAGGTTTCTTTCTGGCGGTTTTGCTCCAGGCGCTGTTTTGACATGGGGGATATCCAGTGCTTGAACTTTTCCTTTATTTCATTGTTTCTTTCATTTTCCACCTTGTCATAAGCTTCTCTTTGCTCCTTCCCTTTCCACTCTTTGACTTTTCATGTTGTTTTGCTCTTTGTATTTGCTCTTGACTCCTCAGCTCCCAATATAATGGTTTGGAGTGCTGAAGGCTTAAGTCTGGGAAAGTCAACATAAGGCTCTGTGACAGCTTCTAGAAATAATCAATAGATAGCACACATGTTTTTTTTGAGAGTGGTTTTGTGTGACAGCTCAGTGCTTTATCAGACCATGGTGCACATGAGACCCCTGTGTACCTTAGACCCTGGGAGAGGTTCAGTTTCAAAAAAGGAGAGCTACACGTGCTCTAGAATAAGCAATGGGTGTACACCACAATATTCATTTTTGGTCTACAGCAATATGTTATAAGATAGACTTATTTTTGTCTTTTCTTTTTTGAACAAAATGAATCAAGAAGTTACTGAAAAAATAAAATAATATTAATAATAATAAATTAACACTTTTATAATAAACAGTTTAAGAATAAGAATATATTTTATTTGAACATCTACATTTTAATTAAAAACATTTATAGAAAAGTATACATTATAATACATGATGAACTATAATCAATTATTACTGGTTTTTACAAATTTATAAATTGTATTAGTTTTTTAATCATTTTAATTAAGCTTATCAGAAATGAACTAATAATCATGGATTGATTGATGGAAAGTAATAAGAGAAGAAGAAAATGCATAGTTTTTATGATACAATTTGAAGCACTTAGTGAATTTAAATTTTCTAATCTTAAGCATTAAGAAGACTTCTCCATCAGGCATTTCTTTGCTCGCTTGTGCTTGCATTTCCTCATTTCTCACTCATTTCTTCATTTTAACATAATTTCTTCTGCTTGTCTACTGATTTCCTCATAGCTCACTTTTGTTCTTCTACATTTCCCCGCATTACAGCATCTCTTTCTCTGAACACCCCCTCACTACACCAAGACTCCAGTAACCCCTGCTCATGTAACCCCTGATTCCAGTGACCCCACTGAGATAAATGTTCTAATCGGATTATAATCTCGTCCTAAATTCCATCCCCTGCCCTCCGTGGGTCCCCTGAGCCCCAGGAATCTAGTTTCAACATCTGCATGTTTAACAGGGAAAAGGCAACATCTGGGACTATGATGCCAGGAAGGAATGTGAGGTATTTTCCGGCCTCGCTCTTCCAGAAGAACGTAGCTGTCGGTGAGGCCCCAAACCAATAAACTAAAGGGGATCTATTGGAGATTCCTGATATGCTGCTTATGTTCTCACAGGGTAGAGTTCAGCTCAATGCCTTCCGTCAAGGGTCAAATGGCTCCTCTATGTGTGGTATGACAGTGTACGTCATTTGTTCAGCAAGCCAGCGGGAGGCCCGATGACGAGTCTCCCAGCAATGAAAGGACAGCATGGTTAAGAAACACGCGGTCTGGAATGATAACACGCCGTGGTACTGACCTAATTTCTAACATGCCTGATTTTCTACAAATGGATTGAGTTGATACAAAGAAGCAACTGAAACTCACCACAACGTCTGGACTCATGACAAATAAGAAGTCCGGTGGTTACACTGGTGTCACACAAAAGCGGTGATGTGTCACACGCTTAATGGTCCACTGTGGTGATCCAAGATTACACCACGAGCCAAGAACAGGTTATGGACAATGGCGGTTTCATCATTTCATAGTTTTTTTAAATGTTGTCATATGGTGTTACCTCAATTCCTAATGTATTTACAAGATGAACGCACATGAACACCAAGTCATTATTACGAGTGGGAAACTCAACATTTTCTTTAAGCTATGAGTTGGGGGCATGTCAGTGAGAAAACATGTCAGATTTGTAAATTTAATATAAAAAAAAGCAAACCAACACAATGATGTACATTCTTATTCATCGTTTAATAGATGTAGAGTTAAAAGTTGAATTTTAAGTAGAAAAGTTAAATCCTCACCTTGTTTCGACCAAAGTGACTTACTTGATCACACCTGACATCGTAAATACGACTTGCCAACTCGTAAATATGAACTTCCTAGGAGGACTTGAATGCACCATTAAGGTGTGTTTACGCCATATCGAAATTCCTATAATTACGAGATTCCAACTTGTAAAAAGCGTTCATGTCCTCATAGCACTCGTAAATACAATTTGTGAACCAGGAGTTTTCTGAGAGCTACGACTTGTACCACGTGACCGCTGTACCAGGCATTGATGGTGTTGCCATAGAAAAGCAGAATCCTGAGTCAGAGGACATGAACAGCCATGTCACGTGTTGTCATCTTGAAATTACGAGATGGTAATTACGATATGGCATAAATGCACCATTAGTTCAGGGTTATCCAGCTCTACAAATGTGGGGCAACCAATCCTGCAGAGTTTAGCTTCAAACTGATCCAAAACACCTGCCTGGAAGTGTCTAGTCGTCTGTAAGACCTTAATTAACTGGTTCAGGTGTATTTAATTGAACCCTGCATTAATGGTACATTCAAGTCTTCTTGGGCAGTTAGTATTTACGATTGGGAGGTTGTAATTACGAGGTCAGGTGCATTCAATTTTATTTTATTTTTACATTCAAACCTTGGAGTAAGATTGTGATATACCTTTTCTACAGCAAGATTATGTATGGTGACGAATGTGCAGCAGGTGCTTTTTATTGTTTTATTCGTTTTGCAAAGGTGCATTAAAGTGAGTTATGGCACAATAATGTCATATGTTGTATAGTCAGCTTAGCTGGTTTTGTTGTAAATGTAATTTAGCATATTTAAACAAATTTACCACCAACTACAGAAATCAACAAATATACTGACAGTAAATATATTGTCAACAAGAATGGACACCCTTATCTGTCAGGAGACCAATGAACTTTGCCTGTGTTAGACTTCCCTATACAAGTGTCGCAATGTTGCCTGTCCGGCAGTATCCAGTGTCATGATACCTCCCGGGAGGTGTAAGGAAGAGCTCAGGGTTTAGTTTGACAAGAGGAAGTTAGTCTGTCTGGTCTGGTGTGTGTGCCTGTACTTCATAAGTGTGTGACGGTAAGAGAAAGCAGGCAGGGTAAGTTTCATTTCCTCTCCATTCTGACTAGCTTGACTGATGTCTTTCCAGCATCATGTCTGGACAGAAACCGAGGCCTTGTAAAACACTTCTCACCAGAGTGAAGAATTCCCCTCAACACTTTCTCATGTACCTTACAAACAAGACTGAGTGAATGAGGCCATCCTTAAAAATATTTTAGTTTGTAGTAACAGTAAAAAATAAAAATAAAAAAGGGCTTGTAGGTCGAAAAAATTAACATTTTGGTGATGGTGATTTACGTAGGTATGAATTTAAACAAATTAGCATATCGTGACGTCACTGACTGGGTCTTCAACCCGTGCCTTCGGCAAGTATAGGTCTCTGCAGGAAAGTAATGGGAGTTAGCAGATCAGGGTGTTTTTAGATCAAGATACCTGATTGGCTGTCGTCATAGTGATGGTAGGTTTAGGGGTGGGGTTAGGTAAGGGGGATCATTTTGATTGCATGATTTAGAAACAGTTTGTAAACACCCACAAGATCATAAACTCCCACTTTTGCTCTGCAGAGTCTCGCCTTCGGGCGCATCACTGCAAACCTCATTTTGATGCAGGCTATATAGACCACAAACAAATTGAAATCTTCGTCAAAAAATGTTTATTGCATGAATTTCAGGTGAGAAGAAAAAAATTAGGGTACTGTTATACTATTTTACTTGCAACCACCGCTAGGTGTCAATGCAACCTACAAATGAGAGACTGTTTACTTTGCTTTCTTGGGTTATCACTTTGAAAAAAATTGCATTTTATACAGCAAATAACACCAAATATAGGTAAATCCACGAACAAGCAGGACGAATGTAAAGATTCAATATATTGGTAAAGACCAATATTTCTGATGATTATTGGCGTGAAGTTACGTGCACAATGACAAACAGGAGAGCAACATTCTCGAAAAACAATAAGCAGAGTGGACTGGCATAACAATGCAAAACATTTACTGCAGGCTTCAACATGGCTGTGTTTACGATTAGAAATGTCAACAACAACAAAAAAATCGCATACGGCGATTCTAGCCCGAATCTGTATCTGTATGAATACCGGCAGAATTCACATTTATGTTGTAAAAAGAGAAACACTGTGCAGACATATTATTTGCTGTTATGCATGTGTCCGAAGCTGCAGTTGCTGTGAAAAGAAAAGAAAACTGGACGCGCTCCGAGAGAAGGCTTTTAAAATCAGTTTCCTATTTTTGTTTTCGAAACATGTGTTGGTTGGTCCAATCGATTCGTGCAATAGATTTTCAAAGTTTTAGACTAGACGCGAGAAGGTATGGGAAAAGATCTGGGCACCAAGCGATAACCGTTGACTCTGACAGTGAATGAGAGTATGAGACGAAGCGAACGCACAGGCCATAGTGTGACAACTGTGTAAACATAGATGACATCACAGGGGTTTTATTACAGAAAGAACCTAGTCTTCATTTGTATGTAGGCCTAGGCAATTTATTTGTTTACAATAATACATTACTAAAATATAATTAATATTATTTTATTGCTTTTGTATTAGTTGTTTGAAGAGTAAAAAAAAAATAAAAAATATAAATTGGTTGGTCTTAACATAAATGTACAAGTCGGTCGGACTAAAAGCAAAAAAAAAAAAAAAAAATTGAGTCGGTCCTAAATTGACGGGGTCGGTCGGGTAGGATGGCCTGAATCGGTCACTCTTCACAGTGTACATTTGACTCTTAATGTTGCTTAGCACGTGTTGATCAAAAATACAGTAAAACTGTAAAAATGTGAAAATGTTTCCTATTTTAATATATTTTAAAATGTAATTTATTCCTGTGATGGATGACAAAGCTTAATTTTCAGCAGCCGTTACTTCAGTCAGAAATCATTTATATGCTGAATGAATAAAAAAGATCTTTTGAAACATTAGACATGTCTTTACTGTCACTTTTGAACAATTTAATGCACCCTTGTTTAGGATTACTTTCTCCTCATGGTCCATGTCTAAGTTCAGGACTTCCTGCTGTGTAGTAGTATCATTGATGAGTCCTGTCATTTTAGTCAAACCGAATGTCAGGAATTCCTTCGTATTCTTCATCTCTCAAATTCTTCACATGCCACCATGTCACGTCCCTAGTGTATGTCACCTAGGAATTAGCCCTTCTTGGATTTGTGGACTGTTCCATTGGTGAAAGACCGGCTCTGTCTGCGATGACCTTGCTGTTAATTGGCCAATTCCTCCTCTCATGTGACCTCAGCTTTTTCATGGCCTTCCAGAAATGACCCGGAGCTCCCTCGCCTGAATACCCATTTAAGAACCCTTTTTCCGTCAGGCCATACTAATCTCATCAACGTCCCTTTGTTCATTTCTCAAGAGGAATTGGGTTTCTCCTAGGACTCCATCTTATGTGGTTAAGCATGTGTTTTGCTTCTTTGCATATGAAAGGATGTTTCTCAGGGATGTCAAAGTCTCAGTTTGGTTTTAATCATTCAACAATTAATAGACTTTCAGTTTCAAATTTGTATTCTTAGTTTTTATACACAATTTAGAATTTATGAAGATTTAAAGATTTGTTTTGATGGTTTATTCTCATGCTCCTTGTGTGGTTATATGTCCTACTCAATGACAATAACGGAGGTGATACCACCATTTTTTGGCACACATCTCCGTGGTTTAGCATCAGGAACTCTCCTTCTTTGAACCCTTGTTGTGCAAGACATTTATTTTTGCTTCACTTCTTGCTACATGCTCGAACCAGTTTCATTCTTCCCTGCTTCCCAAGTCTTGCTTTATACCAGCATATTGTGAGATCATTGGCAGAGCCAGCATCAAGATCTCATTCCTTTCTTTACCTCAGCCGTAGCCTCCAAACATCCAAATGCAATTATTTCTGCTACACTTCTTAACCGCTGTTGTTAAGATGGGGGAAAGTTGATGGAGAGATACGCTATTTGTGAGAGTGGTGTGCACACGGATGTTTTAAACATGCTGACTTTAGTTGCATTTGTAGTTGAATCACTAAAAATGATGTTTCCATTTGCAGAGCAGCATATACAGTATTTGAGCACTTGGGCTCCATGAACAAGCAATTACTGAAATTCAGCAGTCCGTCAAATAATTAAACTCTAATTATTTGAATCTCTTATCTTTATCATCTGTTGAAATACCTTGGCTGTTTGATGACAACAGTTAATTTGGTCGTTTTTATTCTGATTCCATCATCAGAAGAGTTACACGATGAAGTGAGATGTGTCATGTCCTTTCCACAACACTGACAGATGTTGAGTTTTGAGGGGAGAACAGGCTGTGATGTACCTCTGCCGAGCCCCCTACTGAGCTCTGAACGCTGGCTGATTTCCCCTCTCTTTGAACTCGTCGGGAGGAGTGTCTGTCTGAAGTCGTTTCGGCAGGCGAAGCTAGAGGGAATGTCCTGTACAGAGAGCCAGGGTCTCAGTCAAGTGATATGATTAATCCAGCATGTTCTTTAATATAGAGGATTGTGTCAGACACGTGTTAATACACATCTGTACATCGCTGGAGGCTTATTGCCCAGACTCAGACTACCTCAGGATATCAGAAGCGCTTGGTTTTAGCCCAGATTCAAATATGCTAAAGCAGTTTCAGATGATTCTGATGTCCTGCCATTTATGTAGTATGATTTGTGGAGCATATTCTGCACAAAAGTTAATATGGTTTTTGAAAAGGTACTATGATTTTGACCTGTGCTTTGAAATACCATGCAATGCACTTTTTAAATAATTTGGACCAAATTGTGGCAAAACATGGAAATAATTCGTTTTTATCCTATTGTTTACTATATTACTGTACTTGGTTGGTGTCTTTGTGAGTTTTGGACCTTTTGAAATAACTGAAATCATGAAGTAATATGCACATAGAATGCGCTCAAGACCTGCTTCAAACTACTTTAGCTGTGCATTTCCCTGAAAATAATTGCACAATTTAGAACGTTCGTCAGCCAATCAGATTCAAGCATTCAACAGGCCTGTGGTATAAATCTATTCAGTCCACCCCGTGGAAGTGTTTTTATGAGTTGCTGTCAATCTCAAATGAGAGTGGAAATGGAGTTGCCCTTGCAGGCCACAAATTGTTTAGGCCGTAAACGTACACATTGGAATCACACTGTTGAATTAAGTTGCTTGTTGTTTGGGTAGATGTGATGAATGGATGTTAGATCATTTTAGTTCTCACAGATGCTCAGTGTTAGCTTGAACAGCAGGACTAAGGTCATGTGTTAGCTGTTCCTCTGTAAACAGTCAGTCTGTAATACATTAACAGACAGCCAGATGGTTTCTTCGGGCTCTTTAGATGCAGTCTTTCCTGATTCTACCTCTCTGTGGACATTTCAGACTGTCTGGTCTGAAGAAACCTCAGGCTCTGCCTCACCCGTGCAGAGGCATTTTAGCAGCAGGGAACGGGCCCCACCTCATGGGCTTCTACGGAACCCTGAGCATCAGCTGTCTTCTCTGGCATGCAAAGGCCGCTAGGTCCATCCCTCCAGCATATGCCTGGAGTAACGTAGGGCTTAGCAGAATTCCTCTTTGGCATGACATCCATTGCTCTGTTGTCCATGAGTGAAATTCACATAGAGGGCAACAGGTTTATCAGGATGAATCTATATGCATGAGTAACCTTCTTAACCACAGAAACATTTAACATCCTGGACACATTCCCTATTAGAGCAGGAGTCTGCAGGGCTTTTTTGAGCTGATTTATCTGTAATGACGATGTGTGTGTCTCAAGGGCTGTTCACAGTGATTTGTAGTGACACAATGATCCGAAGTCATTAGTTTTCAAAAACTGTTGACTGTTTGAATGATTGATGGTAATGAGACTTTTTGCATTTATGAGCTTTATATGAGCAGTTGCTCATCTGCATAGAACTTAGTGTGTGTGTGTGTGTGTGTGCGTGTGTGGTCAGTATAGGGGTAATGTATATTTATAATGTATTTGAAATGATTTTGCTGGTGAAATAAAATGAAACAACTATATGTGAAAAATGTTGTGATTAAATTTTTTCGGGGCAAATTTCCTGAAGATTGTGTCGGTATATATTAATATACATTTTAAGAGTGCATCTAATTTAAACCAAAGAAAGAAAAAGTTTGAATCTTTTTCCATTAGTTTTTACAGGCATCAAACTATTTCAGTGATTTAAATCAAATCAGTGATTCAATTTCATTTGCATCATCACTCTAAAATGTTTACAGAAGTCCTTGTTTTCTGTATTAAAAATGTGTGGGAAAATATACCTTGTTTATTTAAGAAATATATATTTAAAAAAATTAGTTCTTATATTATTAAACATTTTAAATCTATTTTGCATGAAATTATTTGACTGAATCATTTGCTTATGGTTAAACGATTCTTCTGATTCCTTTTGATTATTTATTGTGATTGAATCACTGTCCAAAAAAAATAATAATAATAATTTGAAACTACTGCAAAATCATACCACCTAGAATGTATTTTTTTTTTTAAACTGCTTCTTTCAGCTGATTCATCTGCTCTCTCCTCTATAATGAGTGATGATAAATGTGTTTTTTGATTTGCTTTCCTCTGCAGAAAAGAGCAGAATGTCTTGTCTCCAGTCAACTGCTGGAACCTTCTCTTGTCTCAGGTGAAGAGAGAGAGTCGAGACCACGCCACACTCAGCGATCTCTACCTCAACAACATCATCCCACGCTTCGCCCAGGTCAGCGAGGACTCAGGACGCCTCTTCAAAAAGGTGATGTTTGTCTTTACATAGACCAGCCGATTTCTCCATTAAACCCTCTATAGTGGTCACTGAGCTTGACGCCTCATTTTTTACTGGATTTTCAGTTCGATCAATAATCTCTCTCTTCTCACTGACGTTTTCTTAGATCACAGTTGCATTGTATATATCATTTAGTTGTTTTATGTCTCATACATGATATAATTTGTCAATATTTAGATTATTTAGGGCTAGTAAAATGAACATGTTAACAGTTTGGTTCACAACTGTCCTCTGTTAATTCTTCTGCATTCTTCTGCTTTTTAAAGCTGTTAATGAGATGATCAGAATCTGAAGTTTCAATCTAAAAATCTGTACCCTGTTTTTATTTGCTCAAGTCAAGCTAATAGATGCAAGAGAGCATCATTCTCATTCCTCTTGGCTTGTCTAGACTGGTTAGACGGGCAGAAATTCAGGTCGCTCACTATCTAGACCCAGAGCTGTGAAAGAGATGCTTTCTTAACCACACATTTCCAGTGTTCATTGGTTATGGAGTTTGATCTGGTCTGTTTAAGGTCATATCCAGCTTTATTTATTGAGACGAAATGTCCTTAAAGTGATAGTGTACCCAAAAATACAAAAATTCTATCACCCAATTGTTGTTCCTAACCTTTATGAATTTCTTTCTTCTGTTAAACATAGAAAATATTTTGGAAATATTGTGGAACTGTGCATTTATTGGTCCCCATTGACATTGACCAATGTGGACCAGAAACTGTTTGGTTGATGATGACAGAATTTTCACTTTTGGGTGAACTATCCCTTTAAAGCAAGAACCCATCAGTTGAGCAGGGTGTTTTGGCACTTTTATCAGAAAGAGATTGAGAAGCTAATTCCGAATGATGTTCATTTGATAAGACCCGTTGTGATATAGTCAGAGGTCTCAGCTATGCATAATTTAAGGTTTATTGCAACTTTCTCTTCCTAAACTTTTCTAAAAATTCCAAATCGAGAGGGAGAAACAACTCACCTCAGTCTTAAATCACATTGCCCCCCCTGTATATCTAGCGGCAAGTCTCTTAGACCCCAATCAACACTTCTTTCTCTCCTGCTGTCTCTCTGTCTGTTCCTCCGTTCCCGTGAGAGAGAGATGAGCCTCTCCTCAACTTCCTCTGTCTCTTTCTCCTGTTGTTTTGCTTATCCACTCTCCATGCTGCAGAAATAACAGTCCTTTAATTGAACGCTCCTGGCCGGCCTCTCTCTAGAGGCTTCCTGGGAATCGCTGAAGTCTGTGCAATTGGACTTACCCCATGTCCCAGTGGTGCACATCTCCCACCTGTCTTAAAAGCGCTATGACATGCTGGAGAAATTCTGCACTCTAAATGCAAATATAGTCAAGGGAGCCGTGGCCGGAGGAGGTTTACGACTTTATTGAACTATAAGCACTGACACACAATAAAGGAAGACAATCTTAGAAGTGGAGAAAGAGAAGTTTTGGCCATCACATTTTGGATGAATCTTGTTTATTTAATCTCTTATTTAGTGCCTGATGAGGAATGTAGCACAATTTAATTCAACCACTTTTAGCTTCTAATATAATGTGATATGTAATTACATTTTAACAAGAGAAAAAATAAATGTTGTAAAATAATTTTCTGCCATCTCTTATTGGCAGCAAATAGTGGAGAGACAAAAAACAGTACAACATTGGTTATCATAGATTGACATAAAAAATTATATATATATATATATATATATATATATATATATATATATATATATATATATATATATATATATTTTTTTTTTTATATATATATATATATATATATATATTGTCACGGGAGGAGCACAAGACAGACACAGTGGGCGTGGCGTCAGGCCTCGGAGAGGCTTTTATTAACAGAAATCATAAAACAAAGGGAATAAAAGTGGCCAAAGGGGGAAAGTGTCCAAAATAACAGGGAATCTGGTGTCCTCGTCGTGCTGCGGGATTTGTGTAGGTCGGGCAGTGTTCATCAAGGAAGGGTCCAGGCAAGGGGCGGAGTCCGGCGGCCGCACGCGCTCCCCTCCTTGGTCCGGGGCGCGAGGGGCGGCGGCTTCTCCTAGCGGCCGCGTCTCTCTCGTTGGCCGCGGCGCTGGTAGGGGATGGACGGCCCGGCATCCTGGCCCGTCGGCCGTGTATACGGGTGCGGTTCCCATCCGGATCGCGGGTCCGGCAGCTCACGTCTTGGTGGCTCGGGAGTCCCTCAACGCACCCTTCCTGGACCCACGAGGACACCAGTGTGCATGCACGGGGAAGAGACCGGTCTCCTGAGGAGAGGCGCGTTGGGCTTTTAAACAGCGGCGGTAATGAGGCTCCACTTCCTTCAGGTGTGCCCCATCACACGCCGCCAGCCCTGACTCGTCCAGCGCCCCTCCTCTCACACACCCACTCCAGTCGGGAGCCTGGTGAAGGGCGGCGATTTAGGACGGGGTGCCGGTGACAATCAGGGAGGAGGCAGCTGACTCGTCACATTCCCCCTCCCAAGCGACATCCCCGTCCCCAGGGCGCCACCCACACGGGAGTGCTACCATCCTCAACCAGGCTCCAAACGGTCGGAGTGGGCGGGGCTTCCTCTCCGGGCGGTCCTCCCTCTCGCAGCGCACCAGAACAGGGACAGAGAAACCGGGTTTTAGTGACAGCCTCAACCAACCACCGGGCAAAATGACAATGGAAAAGTCACTTACCCCTTGTGTGGCTGGGAGGCTGTCCCCAGTTTTCCTCCGTCCCAGTCTGGGTTCTCACGAACGTTTGCAAGCGAGAGGGAGTGACGTCACCAGACGTTTCCCAACTGCGCTGTCTAGGCTCCGCCTGCCCGCATTCTCCACCAGTGTCACGGGAGGAGCACAAGACAGACACAGTGGGCGTGGCGTCAGGCCTCGGAGAGGCTTTTATTAACAGAAATCATAAAACAAAGGGAATAAAAGTGGCCAAAGGGGGAAAGTGTCCAAAACAACAGGGAATCTGGTGTCCTCGTCGTGCTGCGGGATTTGTGTAGGTCGGGCAGTGTTCATCAAGGAAGGGTCCAGGCAAGGGGCGGAGTCCGGCGGCCGCACGCGCTCCCCTCCTTGGTCCGGGGCGCGAGGGGCGGCGGCTTCTCCTAGCGGCCGCGTCTCTCTCGTTGGCCGCGGCGCTGGTAGGGGATGGACGGCCCGGCATCCTGGCCCGTCGGCCGTGTATACGGGTGCGGTTCCCATCCGGATCGCGGGTCCGGCAGCTCACGTCTTGGTGGCTCGGGAGTCCCTCAACGCACCCTTCCTGGACCCACGAGGACACCAGTGTGCATGCACGGGGAAGAGACCGGTCTCCTGAGGAGAGGCGCGTTGGGCTTTTAAACAGCGGCGGTAATGAGGCTCCACTTCCTTCAGGTGTGCCCCATCACACGCCGCCAGCCCTGACTCGTCCAGCGCCCCTCCTCTCACACACCCACTCCAGTCGGGAGCCTGGTGAAGGGCGGCGATTTAGGACGGGGTGCCGGTGACAATCAGGGAGGAGGCAGCTGACTCGTCACAATATATATATATATATATATATATATACAAATTATTTTAATAAAAGTAAAGTTAAAAGTAATCCACTACAAATTACTACTTTGAAATTGCAATTTGATTACATTACAGATTGCTGCATTTAAAAAGTAATCAGATTAATAATTACTTTCAAGTTACTTTCATGTTTACTCTATCAAAAATGCACTAAAAAGAGAGAAAAAAACTTTTATTTCAGTAATTTAATATTGACTGAAATAAATTACTTAAAGGGTTAGTTCACCCAAAAATAAAATTTAGCCCATAAATTACTCAACCTCAAGTTATCCTATGTGTATATGACTTTTTTCTTTCAGACAAATCCAGTCGGAGTTATATTAAAAATGGTCCTTTGATCCTTTCAAGCTGTTTAAAGGAAGCAAAGTGGAAAACCAGTCTCCTCTCGGCTTAAATTGAAATTATCAGACATTCTTCTTTACAAATCCTCATTTTGTACTTCTAATCAGTGAACGTTGTTTTGATCTCTGCCCAGTGCTTCCGTGTTCATCACTTCTGAGCAGTGTATGTGCAAAGCCAACCTCATACGTCATCTACAACAGTGAGCGCAAGCTAGATTAAATTATTAAATTTTAAATATGGTTATTTTTCTTACAAAAACAAATCGATTCGCTACAGGAAGACTTTGTTCACCCCCCAGAGCTGTGTGAGACACTTTTTTTTATTATGGATGGTTGGTTTTTATTTAACTTCTTTTGGAATGATGGACCGCAAAACCTGCTGAGTACCATTAAATGGCTTGAAATATCAAAGACAATTTTTTTATTTAACTCTGAATGGATTCGTATGAAAGAAGAAAGTAAAATACACCTAGGATGACTTGAGGGTAAGTAATTTATGGGCTTATTTAAATTTTTGAGTGAACTAACACTTTAAGTATGAAAAGAGCAACTTGAACGATCACTTACATTTTTTCCTGATAACAGCAAAAGAATAAACTTAACATTTTCCATCATTTTTGATCGTACAGATAAGAGTAATACATCATTTGAAACTGTAAAAGGTCTATACTCACATTATCAACAGAACGTTGTGCTTTTGTAAAATAAAGAAAGCAAACAGGGTGTACTTTCTGCCGTCTCAGTCTCTGTGAACTTCTTTCTAAAAAGTGTCACAAAAATTAACAAAAACTTCACAAACAGACATGAGAAATAAATCTATAGAAATACTGAAGTGTATATTTTTAAATAAAGTTTATAATATTCTCTGATAAAGTAATCCATATAAAAACCAACGTAAGGTTCAGTCTTTACTGTCTGGGCTCATTATCTGTAATGCGGTCACACCCACTCACAGCATGCGCTATTCATGCCGTATACATTCATGCACATGAGCCACGCAAACCTCTAAACACCCACATCAAATCCATAAGCAAAGCAGAAAGATTCATCACGTTTATCTAGGCTGCTTTTCATTTTTGGAAGAAGATGCACTGTGATGAATCACATTTTAACTCCCATTCTCTGGTGATTTATTAAAGGGGGTACTGTCATGCACAAAATGATTTATTTATTTATTTTGTAACTGTAATACATTTACATATGATTAAAATGTAATGCATTAAATTATTGCGTTATCAGAAAAATTATACCCAACTCAGGCCATTTATTATGAAAATAATTATTGGCTTTTCTGTGTAGTCCAGAATTTTAATATTGGTGCATAGATGTGTTTGGAAAACCTATTTGGAGACCCATTTAGTGACACTGACACTAACTGTGATGAAAATAGGTAATCAGGAAAAGACAATAGATTGGCTGTGCTTTGAACTCCAGTAACCAACAAACATTATTAATTTTGTGGACTTAATTTTCAAACATTTCTCTGCTGAAGCAGCTCTAATCACTGAGTACAAGTACAATGTGTGTGTGTGTCTTTTACTAAACATTGATTTAAGAGAAAGGATTTTCATCAATTCAGCCACATGCTCTTGTTTTTTGGGGGAATTAGTAGCAGAGGTGCAGGAACAATCTTTTGACATGTGGCTGATGTTGAGTGCCAGTAAACCAGTCCCCTCACACACACCCCAAAGTGATGCTTCTTTGACAGATTTGTGCAGGACCAAAACCAATCTCCTTCTGTCTCTGACAAACGTGTGATCATTTTCATTTAACAAGTGCATCTTGCCATTAAGGCTCATAAATCCATGTCTTCTCGTCCCAGTGTCTCTCCCCTGTTTCCCAATAGATTCAAAGAGGCCTCCATGGAAAATCAATAGTTTACTCCCTTTTTTTTGCTGCTTTTTGTGTTGTCTTTTGAGTGTGTCTCTGAACAGATGGAGTAATGCAGCTCTGTCTGCTCCGACCGCACTCTTCATGATCCATTTCACTGCAGGAGTGTTATGCTGCTTAGGGGAAGTGTTATGTGTGTCTGTGAGAGGAAGAGCAAGAGAGAGAGGAAGGAAAAGTGGAAGCGAGTAACTTACACCCAACAATCCTAATAGAAAGAGCAGACTGAATAAATCCATCAAATGTTTCTTATTGATCTGATCTGAAGTAGTGCACCAATTGGGCATACTGGAGCCAGACCCCACTTCACATGTCTCCCCCCAGCAGCTGGGGACACCATGTGCTTCTCCCACACCGCTCACACATGACAGGAAAATGTAATTCTCATAAATGAAGAATTTGGATGTTTGTTTGGAGGTATTTTTTGGCCTTTCCACTGGAGAAATGCACTGGTATACCTGACCACCACATTCCAAAGATAAAAATTGCTTTAATTTTATGTCTTAATGTCAATAAAAAATAGTTTGGACTTCATTGAAGTGGATGGAACTTCAACATTGTACAGCAGTGTTATTTGTAGATTTTAAATACTATTTTGGTGACATTTTAATATTTTAAAGAATTATATGCATACTTTACTGTTTTAAATTAGTATACATAAAATACTTTAAGTGTGATATTTTAATTATATGTTGACTAAATTCCTTAGACATGTTTAGAGAGGTGAGGTGAGTATCTCCAGACAGGCAGTTCATCCTCTGCTCTGAATTTGGGTGTTCTTGTGCATTCTTACATACAGTATTATCCAGTCCATTGCCTCCAAATAAAACCCATCAGAACACCATTATGAATGACTCCCCAAAGGGGATCTCCTATGGGATGCCTCCCCACAGCCTACTCATCCATCTCAGCTTTCAAATGGTTAAAATGAACTCCAGTCTTTCCATCCTGGATGAAACGGGAAGGGAACTGTGTGACTGCACAATCACTGTTTGTGAAGATTGACAGATTGACTGTGTGAACACTCTCTCAATTTTACTCTTTCACCCTTAACTTCCCTTCTGTCTTTTATGCCTGTGCACACACTTCATCGCAGTTCAGTCCCATATTTCCGTTTTCTTACATCATTTCCATCACTTCTCATCCTCAAGAACTCAAGAGCTGATTGACATCTGTCCAAAAACATCCATTAAAAAAAACCTCAATCAGACCTTCAAAAACAGGAAAACCCACAAAAAATTCAATGTGAGGAATAGAGAAGGAGTGACTAAGTCAATGCCCACAGTGAATGCTAGACATTTTCTTGGCTGGCTCTCAAGTTATCAGCCCACAGCGACTGAAGTTTGGACTTGAATTCGAACACTTCATCTTCATGTCATACTGTGCCTACGTTCCCGAACTTTCTCTTACAAAACACAGCATCCACCAGAGCGGCAAACCACCATTTCCATCTCACACAGTTTACCAGACCTCTTTATTCTAGTCTCAAAGAGGAAGTCTTATTAAAATCACAAATAATGGTTTCAAGTTTCAGTTCAACTGCAAACTTTTTGACATTCATTATATATTGATTGACACTGAACAGAAATAACAGAAGTGTAACCTTTAGACAAATGCAAAAGCAGAACTAACTGAAAATAGAGTTGCTTGTGACTTAAAGGAATAGTTCACCCCAAAACAAAAAGATTCATATTTGGTAGTACTTTAAAGGCATAAATAAATTGGTGTTTCAGCCCATTTTATTTCCATAATATGACATATTTCCGACTGAGAAACAGTGTACAAGTAGAAAAAGAAGCTTTGACCATTGTGTGCCATTCCTCATTCTTTAATAATTCTTTGAATGGTCCATTTTGTATGTGCCCAATTGCCCATATGGTTAAATCGGCTCACTGTGCAGTGGTCCAGTATAATGTGACTGTTTGGGCAGGACTGTATTGAGCTAGATGTGTTTGAGGTTAGTTGGTGATGACCTCCATTACTGAGGGAGCAGAAAAGTGTCTCATCAGTCTAACAGTGACTGCTCAGGGCTCACAGCCCAAAAAGGATGGTCAGGTTTAATAATAGAGAGCAGGGCACTATTGTTAATCATGATCTACACAATTATCTCCCTCTATTTCTTTTATATTCATGTTTTTTTTTTCTTTCTTTTTATCTTGCAGAGTAAAGAAGTGGGCCTCCAGCTGCAGGAGGATCTGATGAAGGTCCTCAATGAGTTGTACACGGTAAGATCCAAACAGCCTGGTCGAGGATGTCCTCTGTCTCTCTGGTTGCTCTGCATCAGCATGCTGCAGCGATGAGGCATCGAGTCTCTGCTTCAGCCGAGTGGTTATTTTGGTCTCTTGTGGTTGTGGTTCCAATCACTATTTTTGAGGCGTGGGGTGGCTATAGTTACTTTTTCTTCTTGTTGAAAATATTTCGAAAGCTTTTAGTCACTGTGTGCCCCCTGTGTGTGGTGGTTTTACAGGGTGTGTCCATGTGGAATCATTGAATCACTCCTTAATGGTTATGTTCCTTGAAATGCATTTGTGTGTTTATGAACAAAACAATGTTTTACCTGACAGTCTTTGTAATTCCTTACTTAGTAAGACAGAGGGACATGAACAAGTAGTGAATGATAGTTATTATAGTCATCAGTCAGCAGTGAATCTAGTCTGCTGGCATGCAGATGCAGATCTGTTGCATTTGCAGTGGCACAGAAGAGCACTGTGGAGTATAAGAGCTCTCCAAACAGTGATGATGCTCTCTGGATGGTAATGAACATCAACAGCTGTGGGTCGGAAGTGCAGAACCTAGTCTCAATCATTATTTACTGCAACCCTCGTAGAGTTTATGATATTCCAGTTATGCTGTATGTTTTATAGGCTTCCTCAAGTATCAGTTCCTTAAATTCTGTCCTAATTACTTGCCACGTGCTTTTTTTGAAATGTGAACAAGCTACATTTCCACTGATGAGGTCATGGCACTTTTCATGAACAGGGTACGAAATAGGGCCTGGAACTCTTAAACATGAAGGCTTTTTCAGTTAAATCATTTCAGTAAATCAATAAATCATTAAACGCAGGGTTATTTTAGTACAATTTATTTATTATAGTTTTAGTATTTTTGTGACGTGCGTTTGTCATTTTTGTTTAATGCTTATTTCTATTAAGCTTAATTCATTGTTTTTCAGGTGTAGTTTCAGTCATTTTAATTTTCCATAAATTTGCTTAATCATTTTTTCTTACAGTAAGATTGGTAACAGGGTTGAATGGTTGAGCTTGATGAATACAGACAGTAATGTTAAATACTAGCTCATTTTCATACTGTGCTAATTTAAAGTAATGATTTACGTTACGTAATCACTGTCATGAAAACAACATGCGATTTGGGCCTTTTACGCTATTTTTTTTTTCCTTCCTTTTTTTAAGTAGTGGAGAACCAACATGGACTATTTATAGGGACCTCCTTCAGTGTTTACATCTTAGCATGAAAAAACCTTTAATGGTAGTTAACCTCGGTTTTAACCCTCAATGGCAATATGATTACTGTCTTATAGACTTAGTGTTGCCATATCCGTACCACCACAGAGACCCATGTTCCCTGGCAGTGCTGAAATGAGCAGTGGTGCACGGAAAAATTCAGGGATGATTCAGTGGATTATAAGTCATGTTATTATCCTGCTCTATAGTAGAGTGCTGCTTTCTGATACACAGCACAGTGTTGCATGGGGCTTCCACGAGCACATGCCTTTAATTAGTATCACGGTTAAAATAATCCCAATGATGTCAGGCTTTTATTTCACTGGGCGAAGAAATTCAATTAGAAAAGCCCTTTGTAATTTGCTACATATTTTTGTATTCCTCGTTTTTGTGGGGGAGAAAGGAATAGTTTGGGGTTTTCAGGGTGGGGTGTTCTGGGCTCAAATGTGGTAGGAGGAGGACCCATGATACTGGCCTAATTTGAATGGTGACTGGATTCCCCCCCGTACGCATCCACACATGTTCTCCTGGGAAATGACTGTAACCGATTTCAATACCCCATAAAAAGTAAGCAAATCCTTTAATTAAAGAGTCAAGGATGTTGAAAATAAACCTGGCACCATTTTAGTGACATCTGTGCTTTAAATGAAGAAAGGAAGGAATGAATGGAAAAGCTGATGATTATCTCCGCCTTTTGGATCTGAGAGGAACCCCACAGGGCCGAAAATGGTGAAAAAACGTGACGAACTGAGTTTCCTCTTCATAATCTTTGCCATTCTTTTTCATAAGCTTAACAGTGGCTAGTTCAATATTTCACCCAAAAATTACAGTTCTGGCATTATGTACTCATCCTTGTGTCAATCCAAACCTGTTTGACTGTCTTCTGAGGAACATTTTTGGGTGAACTTTTCCTTTATGAAATGGACACTCATTTGCATTTTACAAGAGCAAGAAAAAGCTTTGAGACCCACCCACATTTATGTTTGCCAAATTCCTCCTGTAAGTGTTTCCTATTAATGAGGACATTGCAAAGAGCTTATTAAATTTATTATGCCCAACCATCATGGAGGCTGACACTCTCATGAAAGCCAGTTTAAATTGAGGCAAATGGAGCCCATTAACTATCTCTCTCTACCACAGACAGCGAGGGATGGCTTGGTATCATTTCTCCGGTCTTGGCAGTGTGTTTGATTGCAATCACAAGAATGGGGTCACTCTGTGTCATTCTTCTCAAAGGAGCAGAAGTTTGGAATGAGATCCTCCCCTTCAATCCCATTCCCAAATTTAGCATCTGCTGAATACTAAGTATCAAGCTTGTCCCGTTGCCTCTCTGCCTGTACAAACACATTGAGCTAAAAGGTTCTGCATGTCTGACTGGGAGTATAAAGCATTTGTGTAAATGATTTTGGGACTGTAGCAGTTTTTTAGTCTGATGTGTTGTGAATAAGTGTGTGCTGTTGAGGCTGATAGTCCTCAGGTCAGGTTTTTTTTCTCTTTCAGCCCGGTTCTTGTCTGTAATATGTTTATTTTCAACCTTTATGAGCACGACCTCCTGTAAGGATCCTTATAAAAAATAAAAAAAAACCACAAAGAAAATCAGTTTGACTCATGCTGAAATGTGTTTGTTGTTAATTATTCTTAAAGGAACACTCCACCTTTTTTTTAAATAGGCTAATTTTCATGAGTAATAGCACTTTTAGCTTAGCTTAGCATAGATCACTGAATCTGATTAGACCGTTAGCATCTTACCTACAGCAACTACAACAACAGCTATTGCGGCTACTTCACAAACTAGCTGGGGACTATCTGAGACGTGATAAACAACTTGATGCATGATGCATTTACTCGGTCTAACCTACGATTTAACCCACATTTAACCATTTTCTTATTGCACAGGTGATGAAGACCTATCACATGTACAACATGGACAGCATCAATGCCGAAAGCAAGCTGAAGGAGGCAGAAAAGCAGGAGGAGAAACAGATGAGCCGCAGCGTCCGACACGAGGACAGGCAGACCCCTCGCTCGCCCGACTCCCTGACAAACATCAAGATAGAGGAGAAACACGTACGCCGCAGCTCTGTCAAGAAGATCGAGAAAATGAAGGAGAAGGTGAGCAGCGAGGTCACAGGGGATCAAATGAGAAGGGAAGAGTTAATGCAAGGAGATATTTGAGTTTTTGTTCAACAGTTTAAACCGAGAATGTGGAGAAAGGTGAATGTGGGCAGAAGAATGAACAGATGGAGGGAGATTTCAGGGAAATGGGAAAGGTGATAGAGTGGGAGTTGACGGACAAAGGCTGAAAGAGGGAGAGCACAGGGAGCAATGAGCTGGTGAGAGAGACGGAGAATGCTGTCACTGCCAGATGGTTTTGAGGGTCCTAAACCTGATCCTCAACAGCTTTAATGACCTGTTGACAGTGGTTTAATCAGTTTATAACATGTGTCAGATGCTTAATCCATGCCTAAATAATACTGGTCTTATCAGCGCTCTGAAATACTTGATTCTGATTGGTTCGATCACTGCATGCTGCAGCAGTCAAATAAAATGAAAATTAAATAAAACGGGTTCTAGCAATGGTGCTTCCATATTTATTAAATAAAATAAAAATATAAGATAAAATAAAATAGCTATTTTCATGTCCAAAATATAAATAAATACAAATAAAATAGATCACCAACAGTGGACTTTTTATAATAATAATAAAAAAAAAGTAAGAAAATAAAATGGGGACAGTGGTCTTTTCATTACCTTTTACAAATGTATTTTGTAAGTAGGAATATAACATACAGCATAATGTATAATCAGCTGGTCATTTTCACCAAATAAACTGTTAGGGTAAAATAAGGCTGGAACTTCTCATATTTCTGAGATTCCAGGCTGCAAAATTCCATAAATTTCCAATTCGTTGTGGTAAACCTTAGCACTAAACGGCAGTTTAATTCATCAAATGAATGGCTCCCCTGTGACTGTATACACTGTGTTGTAGAATGTCATTGGATGATGTAATGAGATGACGGGGTCAGGGGTCAGGCATTAGCATGTCTGGGCTAGATATTGTTGTCAATCCATGCCTTTGTTCTTCTGGAGTCCCCTGGTTACCATCTCTGTCCAGTACCACCAGTTTACGGAATGATTGATGGGATCATCGCTGGGTTGTTCCAGGGCCACCTCTGTTTCTACAAGATCAACAGCAACTCCTCTATGTGCGTCCCACTAGAGAGAGAGCCTGTGGTCACCCCAGCAGCATTTACAGATGGAAATGTAGTGCAGTTTGTGGTGCCAGTCTTTTCAGGGAGGGCTAGTAGAAGCTAAACAAGGTGCCATCCATCATGAGCTCATGTTTAATGTTAGCTTTTAAAGGTTTTGTTCACTCAAACATGGGAGGTCTGTTATTATTTACTTTCCCTCATGCTGTTCCAAATTGTTTATGCTTTTATTTTTACACAAACAAAATAATAATATATATATATATATATAACTTTCCCCTATATTTCTATGACATGTTTGACTTATGGTTTTTGGTTGCAAGACTGTAGAAAACACTGACGTCTAAAGTTATTGACACCCAACTTTAACCATATTTCAGAGATTTTGGTCCTTATTCTGCTCCATTGTCTCATCCTCCTGGTTTTAATCTTTTTATTCTCAGCGGCAAGCAAAATACACTGAGAACAAGCTGAAAGCCATCAAGGCCAGGAATGAGTATCTTCTGGCTCTGGAGGCCACCAACAGCTGTGTCTTCAAATACTACATCCATGATCTGTCTGACCTCATAGATGTAAGTCACATTTATCTCATTCAAGTGTATTGTCAGAAACAAATGCTTAAAAAAATCTCTTGGTGTTTGCTAAAATGCAGTTAAACTCAACTTGTTTGAACCAGTGTTATTTTAGTATTTATGTAAAAATCAAGTTTTTATTAATATTTTAAATAAGCTTTTATCATTTCGCTAATTTTAAATACATTTGTAATTTTGATAGCTTTACATATGTGTGCATTTTTTGTATTTTTAGTTCTTAGTATCTTTTAGTATCTTTTTTTTATTCAATATTTATATTTAATTTAATTTAAACTTTCAGTTACTTCAGTTACCGAGTTGTTTAGTTTTAATTTAAAAATGTTAGTTTTGGTTGAACAACACTGGTTTGAACTAGTTTGATCTAAGGGTTTGTAAAACTTAGAAGTGCCAGGTTTTGGTGTCTCAGTTCTAAATCAATACCTTACGAAGTAAACAAGCTCAGGGCAGCTGATGAAATGAAACCAGGGCTGTCAGTGCATAAATATTTAATCATTAATCTTAACTTTTTGACTTTTTTTTTTTTTTAAACAGTTCTCACAAAAACCAGTTGATCATATGATGGTCTTCTCATTCATTTTTACATAGAAATATAATGAACATTATAAAAAAAATGATAAATAATAACCCAGTTAAACATGAATGTGGTAAAAGCATCAAGAGTTTCGTACCCCAGTACTTTTTTTATTTCAAGTATATTGTGCAGCCCTAAAAGAGTGTTTAAGTGTAATGCCCTAAATATGTACAGTGTCCCATGAAGCAATAATACCCTCTGACAGTGTGCTGCTTCATCAGACTACTTTATTCAAGTGTGACCCTGAAGGTAAATCTGTATCAGCCCCCTTTGTGAGCTCTGCAAGAGGGCCTACTTGTTTCATCAGATCTCCTAACCACGCACCAACAGAGTGCTGAAATCTCCTACTCGTATTACCCTCAGCTGCGGCACACGCAGAACTGAGAATGATGGATTTAGTCTGAACAGTCTTCATTTAAACCAATAAGAGCGTGGAAGTGAAGTTGTAACCTTGCGCAGGTTAATAACCAAAAATGGGTTCTGGTGCTTTAGTACTAATAAAAATTTACTTTTAAGTTTATTTAAATGAAAGTCTCTTTCAATTGCATAAATGTTGCATATTACTCTAGATTTTACTTCCTCAAAATTTCCATTCACAGCTCAAAATACCAACCGAATAGCTTTTTCCCCCCTCTCTCAGTGCTGTGACCTGGGCTACCATGCCAGCCTGAACCGTGCACTGCGTACCTACCTCTCGGCCGAGTTTAACGTGGAGACTTCCAAGCACTGTGGTCTGGAGACCATCGAGAACGCTGCTGAGAACCTAGAGGCCAACGCAGACAAACAAAGGCTCATGGAGACCTACAACAACGTCTTCTGCCCTCCGATGCGATTCGATTTCCAGTCTCACATGGGTGATATGGTCAGTTGGTGTGATTTATTATTGCTTATGACATGACACTGGTGAAATGAAGGAATGGAATATGCAATGATGGTAATTATTTTCCTGCCCCAAGCAATATACCAACAACAGAGTCACAATGTGGGTAAACAATGGCGCACAGAGATTCTTTGGCAACTGAGTGTGGCTTTACTGATGCCAAGTGCTTTTGCACCAATATATCAAACATCTTGATGATATCTGCTAAATACCAGTCAGTACGGTTACACAACGATCAGCACTGTCTCTGCTGTTACACATGACTCTTGCAAGACTGTGTCTCATTGCATGTCCAAACAAACCCAGACACATCAAGAGGAATGAAGCATTTCTCAATCAGATTGTTGCACAGTGACAGGCATGCCTGCTGAGAGACTGAGGCTTCAGCCCTGTGTTATTATATGTTGTCAGTAGACTGTCTAGTTATTGTGTTATATATTATTCATTATTAATATGGCAAGTCGACTGCTAATCTTATAGGTACTGTAATTTATATATTGAATCGCACCCAGAAATAATTTGGCTTTGTTTTTTTTTGTTTGTTTTTGTTTTGTTTGTTTTCATTTAATTGTATTTTTAAATTTGTTATTTATTATTATTGAAGGTAAGATGTTGTGTGTTTTTATTTGTTTAATTTGTTTATTCTTAATTATTTTTATTTACCTATTAATATTACTAAAATTATTAGTAATAGTAGTAGTAGTAATTAATTTTTTTTTTTTTTTTTTGGAAACAATGTCATTGTCTATTTTATAGTCCCGCCTCAATCTCACGCCATTGGCTGAGCTGATGTTGCGGTGTTGTATTCTCAAACAAAGCAATGTTTTTATAGCATCACAGAGACACTAGGACAGGAGAAAGTATTTTATCATTGAAAAAAAAAAAAAAAACATTTTTAATTTGATTGCATTTTTTTTCTGTGAACTCAATTAATGGAGTTTACTGCTTTGCTGAACTTTATGCTGCTGTTTTTGTCATTAGCCAACCTTGCATCAGGGGTCCTGGATGTTTGTATGTGTGTGATGAACAGAGCAGCTGGTTTTCCCCCGTGCACATGTGCCCTGTCGTGTGTTCAGCCCTCAGGGAGAGGGTGGACCACAGTGAGCCAGATGTTCCCCAGCTGTTATGGGCAAAAAAAGAGAGAGAGCAAGCAAGAGAGGCAGATTGGGTCACTCTGTTCTTCAGAGCGTATGGGGATGTCAGCTTTGTTTTCACTGCTGGAGATGGTCTTAGTTTAGTCCTTCATTCTGTTGTTGAAGTTCTTAACTCTTTCTTTTGTTTTTCTCTCTCAGGTGAGCCATATGTGTGCCCAGCTGCCCGTGCAGGGAGAGCTGATCCAGAGATGCCAGCAGCTACAGTCTCGCCTGTCAACACTGAAAATAGAGAATGAAGAGGTGACGTACACATGGTCCAACAAATACAATGTGCATAACAGATCTATGTTTATATTACAACTCATCTGTTAAACTTTACGTTTCTTTTTGCATCAGTGTCTTTTCTTCTGTTGATGTGCACTGTTTCTTATCAAAGCATTGGCTTGAATCAAAGCTTTTTTGATCTTTAAATGTCATCCTAAACCGAACCCATGACCTTGGCGCTACAAGAGTGTTTGCCCCTTAAGTGCTTCTTTATAAAGTATTCTGAAATAAGCTAATTTGATCAAATGTTAAACTACCTATCAGAGTGTAGCTCTGTTAAACATTACAATTAAACATGATTACAGCAGGAGGAGAACTTGCTCAATTTCACTCAAGTGCTCAAGTAATAGTACTCAAGAACTGTAATGGACATGCTCTTTCACCAGGTGAAGAAGACGATGGAGGCCACTCTGCAGACCATCCAGGACATGGTGACCATTGAGGACTTTGATGTGACTGACTGCTTCCACCACAGTAACTCAATGGAGTCGGTCAAGTCCACTGTCTCTGAATCTTTCATGAGCAAACCCAGCCTGGCCAAGAGACGAGCCAACCAGCAGGAGACGGAGCAGTTCTACTTCGCGGTAAATGAGATGGAGAGGGAGAGAAGTCCGTTTAATACAGGGTCAAAGGATTGAAGAAAGGGTGTGGAGGATTGGACGGTGGGAAATCTGTAGCTAGGGGCATGGAAGGACATGAAGAGAAACGGGAAAGGAAGGGTGATGAAGGGAGAGATGAGTGATGGAGTGTTTGAGATACAGTTAAATGTCCTTCCTTCTCTATCTTTTTAGTCTTTTTAGAAGCCTTTGATTGAAAAGATTGCAATTAGAGGAGACTGCTGCAGTTGACTGCTGTTCATTGATCTGTGCTTGTTTGTAGACAATTGAAACTGTTACGTAGTAATTCGACAAATAACATTACAGAGGAATTTGTTATTCGGATAGATTTGACAAAATACCCAGAACACAGTAGCAGCAGTTGAGCAATGCCCAGGGAGCCACTAACAGCACTTTGTGGCAACTTCATATGAGAAACTGGGGTCACATGTGTGTTCCTTTCAACTCAGTAGCTTAGATTAGATTTGAAATAAAAATATAAAAACAGTTAAATAAATTCTTTTTTTTCTCTCTAAGTATAGTTTTTGTATGACTGATTCAAACATCTAGTTAAAAAACCCCAAAATAATCATATTTAATATTGTTTATTTGCAAAATATCTTTATTTTTATTTTTTATTAGTCAATCGAACTACATATATATATATATATATATATATATATATATATATATACACACACACACACACACACACACACACACACACATATGTGTATATATACATATACACACATACATACACATACATATATATATATATATATATACATATTCAAAATGTATACAATATTTTTTATGTATATAGTATATTTTTATAATTAGTAGTTAATGATAATTTCATAATCTTACTGCTTTGTTGTTAATTAAAAAAATATATGTAATTGCATTTACTAGCCCCATATAGCGTGAAAGCTATTGTCAATATGTGTTCAGTGAACTGTATATTTTTTTCTGACCAATACTTATCAAAATGTTATTAAAATGATATGTCTATACAGAAATTGGTTTTCTGAAATAAGCCTCCTTTAAAAAAAAATAAATAAACACATTGAGTATAAAAGGTAAGAATAGAACAGTAAGAATATGAATTTCAATTCACTCTGGCCTAACATTACACATTTGATCAATGGAAGCACAAGATAAGCAAGCAGAGATTGTTCAGTTGATCTTGTGCAGGCTGCTTTATCACATCCTCTTCATTAGATCTTATCCTGATGTATTCCTCCTCTACATCTCCCTCTCTCCTCTTTCTCTTTAACTCCCTGTGTACATTCAGCTTTTCTCTTTCTGCCAAAAGCACTAGTGCATGGCTCCATGTGTTGGCTACGCTTCCTGTGTCTGCATGACTGTAATGCTGGAATGCCTGTGATATATGATGGATGGAATTGTAAGCATCTGTCTACCCAGCTCCCTCATTCCCTCCACAGTTCAGGTTTCTCTCCATCCGTCTCCTGACTCCTCTATCTGTCTCTCCGCTGTCAGGTTTCCATCAGGTCAGGGTTCTCACCCCCAAAGAGCAATAAGCTATTAGAGCAGATAGATCCGATGCCTCCCTGTGCTTCAGTAGATATGAAATTAATGTTTACGCCAACAAGATGTATAGGCTCAACACTACACAGCATATTGAAAGGGTTGGAGGAAGGATCCTGTGCCAGAAAGCTGAGAAAAGGAAGGAAGATTGATTATACTGCGCATTTAATAGCTATTGAAAAGAAAATTCACACTTATGTTTGTTCACAAGTGTTGAGATGGTCTTACAGTTCAATATGTTTCAAATGTTTTATATTCTCGGTTTCAGAAACTGAAGGAATTTCTGGAGGGCAGGAACCTCATCACCAAACTACAGGCTAAACATGACCTGATCCAAAAGACTTTGGGAGAAAGTGAGTAATCGTGCTCGATTGACGTTTGCATGTGTGTTGATCAGCTTTAGTTTCTGTGGACATTTGAATTTGAAGAACTAATGTCACTAAATATTGTGGGTGTAATATAGCTTTTCTTCAGAAACACGTTAATATGGAGTAAATTATATTTTAGACACAATAGTACCAGTTACTTTTTGCTTCACAAGAGAGAGTACTTCAAAACAAAACAAGTCAAAGCAAAATCCACCATTGTGCCTCTTAGAGCAACACAAAGTTCTCTAAAGGAAACAGTGTTTTGAATGAATTGGTTATGAAAATGATTCAGTTTGAAAGATTAAATTATCCGTTAGTAATCAGACTCAGTCGGATTGAAAGCCTTCATGTAGACATCTCAAGAAAACAGTTGAGAGAAAAAGATGCTTGTCTGTATATAAGATATGTGCTGGTCTTAAAGTGACAGCAGACTAACAGAGCTAAACATGCTGCCGCTTGTCATTAAAGGGATATTCATCCAAAAATTGTAATTCTGTCATATCATTTATTCACTCTCAAGTTGTTTTAAACCTGAATGGGTTTCTTGTCCACAATCAAAAATTGTGATGTCACACACCCCTGGGTTCATATAAACAAAACTTTGAGAATCTGAAATTGGATTGGATTCACTCGGATTGCTGAAAATTAGTGCATGTAAATGTACCTAGTCTCTTGTTTTATCCTGGAATGAATCTGTGTTTTTGAACAAATCATTTGAGGGAATGATTTAATTGACTCCCTCCTAAAGACAAAAAAAAATGAATCAAATATTTGAGTGAATTGAGTGAATGATACTCAACCAATCAAATTTGAGTACAGAAACATAATGTTGTTTTAATTAGCGTATGGTTTGTCATTAGTCTGTAATGTCCTCATTTAGATAGACAGCTAAGTAAATGTGTGTAAAATGATACATCAAATAAATAAAAAATTATTTCTTTATCTAAAATATTATGTTTTTTTTGTTTTTTTTATGTGTAGGGTTAGTGTTAATATCCATAGCCCCTTTCACACTGCACGTCGGAGCCGCAATATTTCCGGAACATTGCCGGGTCGCCTTCTGTGTGAAAGCAACCACGTCCCGGGACTGATTAACGAATTGAATCCGGGTCGGGGACCTAGTAACATTGCGGAGTTCGACCCGGGATGAGCGCTGTGTGAACAAAAGCCAGATCTAATTCCGTGTCGAAGTAACGCGCGACTCTTTTACCGGCTGTTTTGAAGGAAGATCAACGTTCGCGACGAAAATACATGTGCAAACTGTAATGAAGCAGAGATCAGTTAGTTCCTCACTTTCCGCGCTGACGCAGAGATCGTTTGCTTGCTTCAGTGAAAGTATAACATGCCTAACGTTTTCGACTCGTACATTACACGTCACGTGCTGATGTCACGTGTCGTTACGGGATCTTCAAGGGTTGTGTGTGAAAACACGCACATATCCCGGGTAATCACTGGCAGTGTGAAAGTGCAAAATCTAGCGACCAGGGAACAATTGCAGGAACACTTTACCCCTGTATTTGCCGGAATGGCAGTGTGAAAGGGGCTCATGTGTGGAGTGTTGCAGTGTCAGGCAGAGAGGAGGGTACTGAATTGACTGTGTGTGTGTGTGTGTTTGCTTGAGGATGGTACTGATGTCATCAGTCTCATAAGAGCATGAAGCTTTAACCGTGCACTGCCGCTCTGTACTGCTGTCCTCTGGACCTTAGCGTGATCGTATTCACTCACTCATAGACAGCCCTTGATGGTGGGGGTTAAAGGTCATGTGCCACGCTACAAGACAGAGAAAATGAGTCTGTGCACGAAAGAGAAGAGCACAGCAGGGATTTCCTGGAGTGTTTTCACTCTGATGTACCTCCCACGTTCATTTCTCCAGACTGAACAGAACTGTCAGCCAGCTGGTCCGAACTGCCACTGAACAGGAAGTGAAACTGAGAGAATCACATGATATGAAGAGATAATTATGTGTGTTGGAGAGAGCAGTGGTGTTGATTACTCTATCGTTGAATAAGCATGCTAGCTGAGACTAGTTCGGTCAGAAAGATGATCTAATAGTTTTTATTTAAAGGAATCATTTTGTAGATGTTAACTTTCTCCTCCATTACTCCACTCTTCAGTGTCACATGATCTTTCAGAAATCATTCTAATATGCTGTTCTGGTGCTCAACATTATAATGTACAGTATGAAAAATGATATTTAAGAGTGTGGTTAAAGTGTTGATTTAATTGAAATAAGCATAAGATAACTGCAGATGTAATCTAAATGTAAAATTTACATACATATAAATATCCAATATTATTCAATACTGATATAAACGACTGCATGGACAAACACCACTCACATTCTCTTCAGAGCACCTGGATCTTTTTCCCCACTGTGACATAATGGTTTTTGGATTTGTTGATCAAATTTAAACGCCTTAGTTATTCACAAGCTGTCTTATTAATTTTATCCAATGACAAAAACAGATTTTAACGTCAAAATGCCTCAGTAAATCCAGGGTTTTGTGTGAAACGGTGCTGGGTACAGTGTGTGCTAGCCCAGCTGCTGTTACTGAGGAAACTGACAGAATGTTCCAGCACAGATTGAGGAAACAGAGTGGATTGGGTGATTAGCTGATTGAAGTCGGTTGCACGTTTGGCATATGCTGTGTGTGATAGGGGAAGATAGCACGTTGTGATGTTGCTGAATGTATTTGGAGGGTAATGTGTGGATGTGGGGTCACGTCCCACAGGAAGGTCCTTTGTGACAACATAGACAAGAAGTGGGACAAGTGTTTCTATTCCCAAAAGGAAACCGTGTCCAGCTGTGGCTTCTTCCTCAAACATCCAGCCTCCCTCTAACCATTTCCTCTGTCTTTTTCCTTTTTTTTTCTCCTCGTATCTCTTCATTCAGGTCAGAAGACCGACTACTGCCTTGCCAGGTGAGTGCTGTGGGACAGCCAACAAATCCAAAACAGACACAAACCTTTTACGCACAAGAATTAATTTAGTACACATGTAGATGTTTGAGGGCCATTTATAGATGAATATCTCTTCTAGACATATTCATATTTTATTCACATACCTGTTTATTCATTTATTGAGGCCAGGGGTGGGTGATTTAATCTACAGTTATAATGGAGTAAGGAAAATGGAATGGACGTTTAAACAAGAGTTCACAAAGAAACAAAACAAGCGTTTTCACAACAACTGCTGTGTGTGTGTGTGTGTGTGTGTGTGTGTGTGTGTGTGTGTGTGTGTGTGTGTGTGTGTGTGTGTGTGTGTGTGTTTTAAGGCCAGTGTATTAAAATAGGACCCTTCTCAGTAGGGTGATTTCTAATGGTCTAATGACCACAGGCTGTTAGTAAATTGAATGTGGAGGAAAATGAAAGCAGTTTGAGTGAAAATGATCTATTGTAATGACAGCTTTCTCTTGTTCTCTCCAACTTTCTCTTGATTGTGTCTATCAGCGGACGGAGGAACTCCACTGTTCAGAAACAGGTAATGATCACCACTCGCTGGTAGAATTGACTCTGAATTGATTCTGGATCATTTCACAAACAATCATAATCGTCTGTTGTTATTGAAGTCAATATACAGGACAAAATATGACAATGATGTAAAGTGCTGTGAAAACAGTGCATTGGCATATATTATAAAAAAAATAATAATAATGTAATTAAATTAAATAACTACTAAAATAATTAATCTAAAAAAAAATAAAAGTACCTAATACCTAAAAATATAAAATAAAATCATATTACAAAATAAATTGTGTGAATGCTATTTATTCAGATAATAAATAGTATAAACGAACATGAACAATGAACAAATGGATAAATGCGCACATACATAATCCAAGATTCATAGGTGAACATTCCCAAGCTTACTTGCATGTGACATGTGTGATGTATATTTGTATTACTGCATGTGTACATTTTTTGCTGTAAATATGTACTCGTGTTCAGTGCATGTCTCTTTAGGATAAGTAAGATAACCGTAATATAACAGTGCCACCCTGCAATCATTATGCACCTGGCAGTGGGATAAATTGGTAAATAGGGCCAAGGAGATAAATTTAGTGTACACGTCCTACCACCTAAACACTACCGGGGTTTACCTCCCTGCAGTATAGGTGAACAAAGAAAAAGACCCACTGCATCTCTTCATCTGACCACCCCAATGTCTCCCTCTAGTGAAGGATAATAATATAAGAACAATAGTCTGTGACTTAAAGACTAATAATGATTTGAGAAAATAAGATTTGAGAAAAATTCATAAAAAAAATAAATAAAAAAAACATAAATCCATGATGCTTTATACTGATGTAAGAGTATGTATAAGAGTTTGTGAGCATGCCCTTTGAGCAGTAAAGTTCAGGCCAGACGTGGCCCAAATTCTACTTCACTTGCTCGCCCAAATAAACAAAAGGAAGCTGTGGAGAGAAGCGGTCTCCTAGCAACCGCTGCCCCATTCCCCATGGCTCAGACTGTGCTGCTGTGTAATCCCTCCCAAATTCTGTCTGATGCCTGCCTCCCTTTGCAAATATTATTATTATTTAAGCACTCTGCCGAGAAACAGAGACCCTTGTTCAGAAAGGTTTCCTGTGCTGCAAAATGTCCAGAAAAACCCCCCTGAACCATTTGAACAGACCAGCATATTTTCTCTTTCATATTTTGTTTTCTTTCTTTTTTTTTTCTTCTTTTAGGAGTCCTGCCAAATCATTCCCCTGATGGTGGAGAGTTGTATTCGCTTCATCAGTCGACATGGTGAGCTCTCTCTCGCTCTCAAACAATTTCTATTTCTTGCCCAAGGCACAATTGCTGTGTCGCTCTCTAGGCTTTCCCTGATGAAATAAAAAGTGTTCTGTTATGCTTCATTTATTTTTCTATCATATAGTTTATACCACTTCTATTCCTGTAGCAATTTTCTGTAGTTTTTTTTTGGGGGGGGGGGGGCATCTGAGGATTCAACTCAATTTATTCCAAACTAAGAACTAAACTAAATAATGGTATTTATGAATTATCAGGGAATTAATTATTTTCCAAAAGTTATTGAAATTATTAAAAACATTTTTAGTGAATATAAATGTTTTACATTGTTCTCAAACATTTTATCAGCTAGAAATTACTTTAAATTTGTAATGATTTTTCCATGGTGAAGTCATGGATACACAGTGGTCAAATAGGGTAAAACTCTCTGTATTTTGTCTTATAAATAAATGAGTCGGATACTTTCATAACTGCTCTGAATGATTGAATAGTTATTTATCATGTAAACAAAAATTTATATTTTTAAATGATTCATTGGGGGGGGGAAGGATTTTAAGAGTCATAATAATAAAGGTTCTTTCCATGAAGAACATCCATGGAACTTGTCTTTTGTAGAACTTTAACATGTTCTTCATACTAAAAAAGTTATTTTAAGAACTGTTACTTTAAGAAAAGTTTTTTTTTTTTTTTAAGGTATCAAAAATAGTACCACTATTGAATCACAAAAAAATAAAGTTTATAAAGTTTTATATAGTTTATAAGTCAGACTACTTTTGATATGAAGTGCGTTTTGATTTTTTTGATTTACATTTATTAGTTTATGATAAAATTCACGTTTCATGTATAATAATTATTATAATAATAAATAATTAAATATTCTAAGAGAAACTCAGGCAAACTAACAATCCAACACCATGATTGACCCAGCCTGAGTTAAGATTATGCCAGTATCTACTCTGAAGTACTGGACAAACACATCAACACTTCCTGTCATGTCTGTGTCTGTACAGGTCTCCATCACGAGGGGATATTCAGGGTGTCTGGCTCTCAGGTGGAAGTCAATGATATTAAGAATGCTTTTGAAAGAGGTGAGTCTATCTGGACTGTCCTATGCTGAGCCTTCAATTATCTGTTTTGAATCAAGCTTGTATTCTTAAAGGGTTCTTACTTACTTCTCCTTCGTTGTGTCTCA
Organism: Carassius gibelio; assembly: GCF_023724105.1. Taxonomy (NCBI): domain Eukaryota; kingdom Metazoa; phylum Chordata; class Actinopteri; order Cypriniformes; family Cyprinidae; genus Carassius; species Carassius gibelio. The sequence goes on from NC_068381.1 coordinate 12,550,829, forward strand.
GGTGAGGACCCGCTGGCTGGGGACCAGAATGATCACGATATGGACTCCATCGCTGGAGTGTTAAAGCTCTACTTCAGAGGCCTGGAGAAAGCCCTCTTTCCTAAGGAAGTCTTCCATGACCTAATGTCCTGTGTCTGTGAGTGTCCGCTTTGTTTCCTACACCCAGGTTACACGTGTGTTCTGCAGACCAGTCTTACTAGATAAGACAATGGAGGAGCTTTTGTCCTAAACTAACTTATTTCTTGTCTATGTTGTATTTTTCCAGCCATGGAGAACCTCCAGGACAGAGCTGTCCACATCCGCAAAGTCCTGCTGTCTCTACCCAGCAGCACCCTGGTTATCATGAGATACCTGTTCGCTTTCCTCAACCAGTAAGTTCTGCTGATCAAAGCTTGTCTGGAATGAGTTTTCCCACCAGTGTTATTTTTTGTTAGTTCTTACGTCCAGGAAACACAAAAGTAGATGTTTTGCAGAATGTCCCAAGTGCCCTTTTCCATATGAAAGTGAATCGGGTCAATACTGTCGAGCTTCAGAAAAGACAAAAAAGGGCCCATTAATTAAACCTAGTCCATATGGCTTGTGCTCAATGTCCCACGTCATTCCATGGGCTATTATGTTATTATTCAATTAAAATTCCAAAAATCTGATGTCACTGGCACCTACGTTTGGTCAAAGAATGACTTGTTAAGATGCATCGCAAGTTTGATATCCGCGATGGCAAATGGCATTGGTTGACTGTGTGCCGTGATTGACAATGCCAGACAAAGTTTGATTTGTGGAATTGTGAATTGGATTAATTCTGCCAAAAAAAGCTTTATGGATTAACATTTGAAAGCAAAGAATATGTCCACAGAATATATGTCCATCAGCTTTTTTTTTACCCCTGATGACTTTGTATCCCTGAAGATATGAGATTTTCAGTGAGTAAAGGAATAAAAACAAAGTTAGCGGTTTGGAGCAACATGAGGGTGAAAAAATGATGCCAGAATTATTTGGGTGAATGATGCCTTTAAACCAGTGCCAGTTTATGGTGATGTCTTACAGCTTACCTTACCACAGCATACAAAGAGCTTATATACAATCTAAACTTACCATTTTACATGACCTTTTGTCTACCAATTTAAATATTGTATTACCAAAAAGAGAGGATTGGCCCATACCCAACCTCAGCGGAGGGCTACAGGCACTCAAGCTTTTTGGAACGTGTTCCTCCGTATCTTTGCCTCTCGTACATCCACTCTTTTCCACCCTGTGGTCCTTTTGAAAGACACTCCAGACCACAACACGATCTTAGCTTTTACTCCAGCCCGTTGTGCATGCAGGCATGTCTGGTTTTCCTAAAACATCTGGACCCTTTCCAGCCCTCGTATTACAGCCAGAAGGTGGAAGTGAATGTGTGTTGAAGTATGGTGTTGCCATCGAGCCACCATTAGTGTTCCTATGCTGGATTTCTGTAGCCCTCAGTAAATGCCTTCTCTGTTTGCTCCACGGCTGATACATCTTTCCTTTTCCTATAAAAGTCATTGGAAGTGCCAGAATGGGTCTCTAAAGAACTGCTGCTCTCTCTAATGTGCTATAGCCAGCGTTACAGCCAATCATGTGCGTCGTCCGTAGGAATGCATGGTATACACTCAGAAATACACATCAAGTGAGCTCACTTTGAATGTTATAGGCATTTGCAGACAGACAAAAAGAAAGACAGATGGGTAATTGGAGACCCTTGTTCAGTTGTAACTGTGTGGGCTGGACAGTACTCATAAATTTGGTTTAGAGCCTTTCCATGTGGACGTTTATGTGCCCCTACTGCTTTTATCCCAACCCCCCATCACAGAATACACACACATACAGTTAAGGATACCTGTCCCTACTTTTTGGACACATCCAAGTTTTCAGTAATCAAACAAAGTGGGCGAGTTGTGAAGTAAGAAGGGAAACAATTGTAACAATTCAGAACAGTCTCACAGACACATATAAATGGGAGATAGCTGGCTTAGGCTCATGATAAATGAGCTGTCGTAAGGAAGTGTAGATAGAGACTCAGTCTGGAACTCAGTCTGTTTTCCTCATTGGCCCAGCAGAGGCTGGTCTCTTCATGTGAAAAGTCATATGATCAAGGATTATTTTAACATGTTTCTGGATAATATGACTATCTTGTTGTGTTTTTTTATTATTAGGGGTTCAAGCACGTAGTGCTGAAACCCTATTGTAATTGTAAGGATTTTTTTTTTTTTTTTTTATATTCTTCTCCGGTAAAATGGATTTTGCAGAACAAACCTTAATGCCTAGAGAACTAAAATTTGGTCAGATCGCAGTAGTGTTGCTCACTACTCGGATCCGAAGACTTGGACTAAAGGGGGTACAGCGCAAAAAAATAAATTTTCAGACATTTTCAGACTCAAATCCTTGGGTCAACACGAACAAATGTGGAGTCAGACGGATTTCCTCTACGATGCATGGTTTTTCCGTAAAAGTAGTCCTAAGTTTTTTTGTCCCAATCGGAACCAAACCACTGCAGAAATATTCTCTGATAATTCTTATCAATTTATGTCTTTTTTTTTTTCTCTCTCTCTTTCTTTTAACTAGCCTGTCCCAGTACAGTGACGACAACATGATGGACCCTTACAACCTAGCTATCTGCTTCGGCCCCACACTCATGTCTGTGCCCGAGGGCCACGACCAAGTCTCCTGCCAGGCACATGTGAACGAGCTCATCAAAACCATCATTATCCATCATGAGTGCATCTTTCCAGGGCCCCGTGAGCTGGAGGGGCCCATCTATGAGCGTGGAGGAGCTGCTGAGGAATACTGGTGAGTCTAAAATGAGCGTTAGAGAATTTGGTTGCAAAAGAAAAAAGGATGCAAATGAAGCATATAATCTTGGCAAAACTCATTGGCAGTGAAAACTGGCCCCACATTTTATTTGAGCAGCTGCTAAGCAAACCAAACCAGAAATGAGTTGATCAGACGAGCTTGATTTAATGCAGAACCAGTCAGACATGATGGGTTGAGCATTATAAAGATAAAGAGACATTATAAAGACCAGCGGAGCCCTACAGGGAGCTTTTTAAAGTGTACATCCTATGTATATTATGCTCATTTAAGCCGACAGTTGAAGAGAGATACATTTCTGACCCAGCGTGTATCAGCACATGACCTAGTCTCCCGAAAGATGTCACAGTGAAAGCAACCAGAATACTGGCAGGCAGCCAGACTCGTAAAACCCCATCATGAGGTCTGTTTTTAAATTAAAAAAACGAGGTTATCGTTTCCTGCTCGAGGCTAAGTGCTAATGAAATGCCCTCCCACAGCTTTTTAATACCGGTTTTGGATTTCATAGAGGAAATGACTTCAGATTGCTGTCACCGTGAAAAGAGAGCGACGTGTCGAGATCAGGTTTGTTTGCGAGATGCAGGCTTAAAGACGGGGCTCATTTCATGTGGTTTTCATGCACGGGATTGTTTAGATTGCATGGGTGGTGTAATTAAGACTTTGAGCTGCTGAGATGATGGTTTTAGCTCAGGGTTTAGTCAGAGTCTCGTTTCAGCTTCCTGAAGCTTTAGGTCACTCCTTAGATGGAGTGACAGGAGGATCACAGGATCTTCTTGACTAGCTAACTACTCAATAGGGCCAGTCTGTCATTTTAATGATTCACTGAATCACTGATGGACGTGTGCTTTTCCAAACCTGTCGGACAGTGTCTCCCTACACGCAGCAGGCAGAGATTAGCACATTATATAGTCATTAGCCCCAAGTTCCTTCTGTCTAAAGCTGCTCTCTAATGAAACTAAGCTTTTCATTAGCCCAGGCTTCATGCTTGCCAACTGTATATGTAATAAACCAAGATGGCCTTCGTGAGATATATTCCAGCTGGGTAGAGTACTGCACTTTCACTCTACAGAGCTTGAATTTCCTCCGGCACATGTTACGAGACAGCGGCTTTTATTGGGACAGTGATGACAGTAAATTAGGCAGTGTTTTTGCTTGAGTGCTCAATAAGAGATCAGGTTGTTCAGTTGGATTGTGTGCTAAATGAATACTTGGGCTATTAGAGGGTTTCTGGGCCTGTGAATGGCATAACAGAGCTGTTATCAGCACCAAGGCCTTCGCGACTCTTCCTGTGCATTAGTGCAGTGTTTTCTGGACACATTAGATTCTCTAGTGGAGTTGAGTGAGGGCAGGTTCAGTTTAGAGTCAAGAGGCCACAGGAAAGTCCGGCTTTGATCCTTGTGTCTGTGGTCTACTTCCTGTTTGACTTCAAAGCATTAACCAGTTTATGTGCATATTTTAGATTTCTTCCTTCTGCTCTTCAGTCTTGTCTGTCTATATTTATTTACATTTTAAAAGTTTGGAGTCAGTAGTAAATTTCTTATATATATACTTTTATTCAGCAAGAATGAATTAAAATGATCAAAACTAAATGCATTTATAACATTGCAAACGATTAATTTCAAATATATTGAAATTAAAAAAAGTTATTTAAATTGTAATATTTCACAAAATTAGTTTTCTTTATATGTTTCTTTTTCTTTTTTTACATTTTACATGTAGATGTATGTGTGTATTGCATGTAAATGTTGCTTTCTGTATTAATGTAATGGTTTAAGTTTTTGTTGTTGTCATGCCTAATGTTGGTAATAATTGAGGTTTCCACTGATTGATGTTTCTTGTGGTCAATTCTCCAGTGATAATCCACACATTGAGCCCCCCCTAGTGGCTGAACCTGCACCTGACACCGCGTCTGTAATCCGCAACAGTGATGATGGTGAGTCCAGATGCCATTCAAACGAGCGTACTAACCAGAACACCAATCTTTCATTTAGACACACTGTCGCTGTCAGCCTCAGTCAGCTCCTGTCTCACGCCCTCATGTGTCCACGCACCCCTTCTGCAGCTCCAAACCTGATATGATAAATGTGCTCCAACCTGCCTGGCTTCCCACGCAATAACCTTTCCTCTTTCCCTTGTGCTCTTTCTTCCCTCTCGCTATCTCCGCTTCCTGTCCTCTCTCTTTTTGTCTTCCTCTGTTTTTCTTGTCTTTAAATAGTAAAGTCAGGGTCATTGAACGTTTCAGAGTCTGACCCCATTGAGGCCGTCGCACGTTTTGACTACTCTGGACGCACCGCCCGTGAGCTCTCCTTCAAGAAGGGGGCGTCTTTGCTGCTGTACCACCGTGCATCTGAGGATTGGTGGGAGGGTCGGCACAGCGGCACTGATGGACTGGTGCCGCACCAGTACATAAACATGCCAGACATGTAAGCTGTGCGGTTTATTGACTTGAACTGCTGAGATCAGTAGTTACTTATCTATTATTAAGACTTCTCATAGTGTATGTCAATTCTAGAGATTTTGTGATTTTGTGTGATAGGCCGGATGGATATACAGGCAGAGGAAGTCCCAAAGCTGACCTAGAGGCTTCCCATGATGCTGTGGAAGAGAAGGTGTCCACCAGAGCCAGTGCTGACTCACCCACCGGAGGTCACGTAGCTGATATCTACCTAGCTAACCTCAACAAGTAAGTCAACTGTTCATGTGGTCTTCATTAATAAAAAGAATATACATGTAGGTTTAAGTGTGTGTGTGTGTGTGTGTGTGTATGTGTGTGTGCGTGTGTGTGTGAAAATAATGACTTTCTATGATTTTATCTACACTTTTTCTATCTCAGGATGAGAAAACGGCCCGAAGCGACCAGCATCCGTAGAACAATCCGGCCTGTGGACGGACAAGGTGAGGGCTCATCCGGAGCAACAGGGGGTTTAAAGACCTCCTCTATGCCGGCAGGTGGATATGCAAAGGAGGGCACAGACAAGCGGCCGGTCAGTGCTCATAGTGTCCTAAACTCCATCACTCGACACTCCTCTCTAAAGACTAAGGTAGAAGGTCCTCAGCTCCGCAAGTCCACACCTGCAGGACGATCAAAGAGTTTCAGCAACCACAGACCACTGGAGCCGGAGGTCATCGCTCAGGTGGAGCACAGCTCTCAGGTACAACAAACCCAGAATCTGAGCATGTCATTCAGTGTTATTTAAATTCAGAAACATTCAGACCTGTCAGTTTTCATACACAGTTACGATGAATAAGAATGACAAAATCCATTTTGCAATCCGGAAATAATGCTGAGCTCTCCAGAGGAGTGTCTGTGTTTTTTAAAATGTCTTACTGAGCTGTAATTTCACGGCTGGATAGAGGGCCAGAATCGATCCCCACTGTGGTTATAATTGAGTTTGAGTTCCTGCGGTCCAGTCATTCTGAGTGTGGATATCTCACGATTTTATTATTTATTTTTATTTTTTTTCTTGCTACAGAACAGTTGTGTATATGTGCATTGCAGTTGTTGAATGTTGTCTTTTTGAAAAGGAGTGAAATATTCGAAAATGGCACTAAACTCCATCACACTGTGGTTACCATTCAAATTTTTTTCATAGAAAATTAAAATACAATTAAAAACACAGCCAGTTCTCCAGTAACTTTTTTGAAATTGCACCATATACATGGTTTAAATTGCGAAAAAAAAATAAAATGTATATACAAACTTTATATACAAAAATATTACAAACAAAATATGATCTATTAAACAGGGGTTACCTTTTATAGGGAATACATTTATTTGATGTTATCCTGACCTTTTTAAGATTATTTTAATTTTGGTTTTCTTTATGAGATCACAAATGTGTGAATTCAAGTGTGTTATTGTAAAATAAATTAAATCGAATGAAATCATAAGAATAAGCTATCACAAATATTCTCTAGAAAAAAAAGATAAATAAGTCTTTTGTTGCTGTACATACAATAAAATAAAACAAACAGATAATAAAGTAAGACGAAAATATGTTCATTAGGGAAAAAATTATAAAGGATTTTTAAAAAAATAATAATAATAGAATGTTTTATTTAATAAATATCCATATTTTCTGTTGTTTCAGGACATTGAAGCGACTATGAACACGGCTCTAAGTGAGCTGCGAGAGCTGGAGAGGCAGAGCAACGTCAAACACACTCCTGACGTGGTGCTTGACACTCTAGAGCAGCTGAAAAGCGGCGGGGCGTCTGAACCCTCCAGCCCGCTTCATTCCCGCCTGCTCCGTGAGGCCGACTCCTCCCAGCATCCTCTGCAGCGCAGCGCCAGTTCAGCCAGTGACATGCCCTCCACCTTCCGGCCCGGCAAGAGCTCGGGTCCCAAGAGCCCTCTGTCTACCACAGGTCTGTCGGCTTCCGGCTCCACCTTCAGAGATAACAAACCCCCAGCCACCAAACCCAAGCCTGTGGTGTTCCCGAAGAGCAGTTCGGCCGGGGGCAGTCCGGCGATGGGATCCCCGACCACCACCATACCGCCAACACCACCACCCCCTCCACCACCCACCGACAAGTCCTGCCCGGTCTGAGGGTTTACAGCCTCGATCCGTGATCCATCTTAGGAATTCCAAGTGCAACCTCTAACAATTTTAACAGAAAACTGCGGACAACTTCACAGACCTAAACTGATATTGAATGCTTGCGTGAGTGAGCACGAGTTTCTGTGTGTGTGTGTGTGGAATTCATAAACACTTGTGGAAATATTGGAGTGTTTTTAAAACACTGTTTTAGTTTGGATTGCGACATGGACATCCCTAATCATTCCTCTCCAATCCCAAAATTAGTGCTTTGGAGTTTTCCCGCCTGTGTATAGACTGATTTTATAGGAAAGGGGTCAAACTTTGGGAATGATGGAGCAGTGGACACTTCCTCTCTTCCCCTCAGACTTTAGTGCTGGTGCAGCGTGAAGCAGGTTACAGACGGCACAGCATCGTAGTGAATAGAAACACATTTTCCTGATATGAATTTGCCACTCCTTATCACACAACAGCATTGCAACCTGATCACAAATCTGTCTTTTTCTACAGATTCTACAATAATCAGTAGTTACAGTTCACATCACCCACATTGGCTCAGTCTCTGCATCTCTTTTTACTAATCTCGCCATCAACAGGCAACTAAACACTCCAAATACAGGAATGGGAACATCTCTGCATGAGGATTCATGGTACAAGAGAGTTGCATGGCAAATATGGATTAATTTCCATACACATCAGAAGCACTTCTGGAAATATTAACTGTCATTTTATTCTATTATATCAGCAGGCACATAAAAAGAGGGTGTTGTTTTGTACAAATCTAATAATCATGATTATAACTGGAAAAAAGTATCTAAAATTGAGGAATGTCATGCAAGCGCATTATTTCTTCATGGCCCATGTATAAATCAAAGCAGATTAAATAAAAAAATCCTTTTATTTAATGTTTTTCCCCTAGGTCATTACTCACCTTTGGGTCTGTATCATGGTATCTATGTATTAGTATGTGTGTTTTTGTACAGTGTGTAGATTCTTTTAGAGATTTACGGCTTTACAATGCAAAAAAAAAGGGAAAGACTTCAAACATGGGACACATGCAGAAACGTAGCTTGCTTGCCACCGTTTTTCCAACTCAGAAAGGATAAGTGTGCAGAAAGTCTCTTTAAAGACTGACAATCTTCATCACACGGTCGGCCTGATTATGCCTTTGACAGAATGGATCAGACGAGTCTGTATTTTCCTAAGCGAGGCCTTATTATCCTAGAAGAATGAGTTGTGGTGGTTTGCAAAAGTAGCCTGCTTCACTTTGAAGCATTACAAGCCCTGAACAGTCTAACATGCTGTTACTCTGCGACTGTGACTCCTGGAAAATACCTACGGACAGACTGAGATGTTTACAACCAAGGACATTTTTTTTTCTCTCCCCCAAATAACATTGAATTTTTGAGGACAAGCCTTTTCCTAACGTGTCATTTTCCGAATGTGTTGTCGTGTTCTGAAAAAGTCTTCACAGGTTTGTTCACGTGTTAATGATTGGACGTTTTCTGTGTGTTCCTGATACCTCATAAAGGCAACTGGAAACTGTCTTATTGGAGTTGTTTTGTGAGTTGGACTTTTTTAATGCAAATGACAGCAGGAAACTCATGGTGTGTGTTTAATGTGTAACGTTATAGTATGCTGTTGGCCGAGGCCTCTGTTTACACACATACTGTTCTCTTTCATTGTGTAAATTGAAATCAATCATTATACACTTGAATCTGGTTGTGTGTTTGTGAACAAATTAAGTGAGGGTGATTTTCTTTCTTTTTTTTGTAATCATAACTATTGTTAATGTAATTCCTGTCCAGTTGAAACAAGACTGTAAAATGAAACGTCTTGGCAGATATATTTATAGTTGTCCATTCAGATATCTGTTACCTGAGAAACCTGTGTTCAGATGTACTTTGTATATACAATAGTGTACATTACAGAGGTACATTCTTTTCCTTCTTCATTTTTTTTTTTTGGTACAATATTGTACAGTAAAGCAATAGTAGTTGCCACTCAGATATACATTATATAATTCCACGTGTAGTTCCTGTAGTTAACCTTTTTAAATAATAAAAAAATTGCCTGCTAAATGTGTATTTGATTAATTGTTTCAATAAAAAAGGTGCACAAATTAGAAAATTATCTTTTAGATAATATTGTCAGTCACTTGGTCATTTTACAAAAAAAAAAAAGCTTGGTAAATGTCTTTTTCGTAAATTTTTCATATATATATATTTTTTTTTACACTTTTTTCTTAATTACATTTTTTATTGGACCCTTGTCCAGCTTTTTTTTATTTTCCATTTGAATATGTAAGTGGGCATGGATCTCTTTCTGATATCTGAGATGGGATATCTTACATAGCCTACCCACCATTACACACAAAGTACCCACATTTAGCTTTCACACATTTGTCTCCGCCACTATCATGTTTTAAAAATACCTGAGTGTCTGCATTCTCTGCAGGTGTTCCTTCCCAGCAGCTCCCATAACTCATCAACTTCAGGTCTAATTCCTGATTCTTTAGTGTTTATTCACTGGGTCAAAAAAAAAACATGAATCCAACATAACTGTACAACATAACACATGTTTTTTGTTTGTTTGTTTTTCTTCCTGTGTTGTCAGTCAGTTAGTGTGATGACTATAAGGATGATGTTTGTGATGATCTGAAGAGGAAATCCTCCTCCTGGTCAGTGTATATTCTGTAGACTGTCGGCTGTTCATCCACACGCCGTCTTTCCATAATTAACTTACTTTTTTTATGAAATATGGTTATGTTTATGTGTCTTATGGGTTTGTAGGTTAAATAGAAAGAACATGGATTTTATTTGACGCTTCTGTTATGATGTGAGTGACATTTGAGACGTGTTGAGTTCACAGATTAACAGGTGAGTCCATTTTGCTTAATACAACAGTAACTTAGTTGGATGAGAGAAATGTATTTAGATTCTGTTTACCTTATTAGCTCTAAAAATGAAAGCACATATGTCCTTGTACTCACACATACACACACACACACGCTCACACACACACACAAAACATGTTTTGGTTGTATATAAAATATTCACGGCTAAATACCATACAATACCTTTCTATGAAGTTGTTGTTATTCCTCCCGTGCCACAGCCTTCATCTCATCCTTTAATCTGTTCATTCTGGAAACAAATTTTATTTAATGTATTAGATGGAATTAATAAATGCTATGTCATATTCATTGAAATGACTAACTTGAGAATCATGTACTCATCCTTCATCTTTCATCCAGCCCCTCAGCTTCCAGTTTATGCACATAGTCCAAGTCTTCTCTGTTTTTAATGCATCTCTGTGGCAGAATTGCAGCACCGCATACTGGTCTGGCATGCATACATTGTTTTGTGTTTTTTTTTTTTTTTTTTTTTTTTTTTGGTTTTGTGTGGATGCAGATATTTCTTGATACGAGGGAAAAAAAAAAAAGATCGGATAGGGAAAGCTCTGGCTTCATGTGGACGTAGCTTTAGTCAAAACATTTATTGTGCAAACTTTACAGAGATTATGTAAGGAAGAATATAGACATCTTCACTGTCTATTAAACACACAATTTATTCAGGGACAGCTATATAGGGCTAAAGACAGACTGTGTGTGTGTCTTCTGTTGGAAACTGGGCTGACCTGCTGCAGGACAACTTCAAAATCCTCTAGACTCGTCTGCACCTCAAACAGAACCCTGCAGAAACAACACTCACACGATAATCTCCATATGCTGCCCTACAACTGCTTTTTAGCTGCTTTATCCACATGATCTCTGATGTCACACCTGTTCCAGCTGCCAACAGACATCAGAACATCCTAGTATTTCTGCAAATATTCATCCTTGAATAAACTCTTGACCTTCTTTATGTACGAATACAGATTGAGCCTGGGTGGAAAATTGCCATTTCTCAGTTTAATTACAGTGGGAACAGACCCTCATTCAAGATGTGTTTAACACTTACTTCTCAAACTTGTGAATCTGTTCGTCATTGTAGCTGAGCTCTGGGACAGAATGTGAATAAATAAGTAGCAGTTAGAGAAATATTTCAAACCCAACACCGTTTTCTGTGTGACTTCTCAAGATAAGCACTATTTTAGCTGACTGGCTCCTCTGCACATTATCACTGCAGCCAGGCAAAAAAATGGGGTTATATTCCTCGTCTCCATGCTTGCGTTGTCTGGAATGGTTCTCGTTGTCAGATAAGGCAGCACAACAGTGCCTCCCTTCCCTGCAGCGCAGTACTGAGAACTAATCTGACTAATCTCAGCACTGGCTGCACTCATCAAACTCTAAATCCAGCTCCTGAAGTGCGAGAGACAGAAATGGGTCGCTGTTTAATGTGCAGTAAATTCTCACAGTTTGGTGAATTATCAGGTGACCAACTAATACAGAGTAGTATGCACTCACATGTAGCTATAGAACCCTGCAGAATCAGTTCCCTGATCTTTTGGAGTGAGCGGGCTATCCGCAGGTACTGATGGATGACGCCAACAATAGTCTTTAGGAGGAACAAAAACAACAGGACACAGTGTGAGGCTTAGGGATAATGGTTACAATGTTCACCTAAAATAAGAACCAGGGATAAATACAAAGGGGTTTGCTTACCTTGGGAAAAGTGTAATCTGCTTTGATGTCAAATGTTGTGGGTATCGTAGGAGCCTCAGCTACAGGATAAATAAAAGGAATTAGACAATGCTACCTCTTCATTCATTTGTGAAAAAGCATAAACTAAATTACACTGAATTACACTCAGACAGCTATAGGGTTGAACATAAAATTGGCACTGTGGCATCAGGCAGAAAAAAACAACACATTTATTGTGTCCTTACGTTCTCTGTTTGGATGTCTCTGGTCGTCAGCTGAGGAGAATGATAGGGCGGTCTGGAGTGGTGAGGGGAATTTTCACTACTTCCATGCTTGGCTTCAATATGAGAAGATGACCCTGAAACAGGTACTGTTGAGCTGCTGGTTCAATTCCAGTTTGGGCCTGAACATCTGCAAAAAAAATATTGAGACCCTTGAGGAGAACAGCAACAAAAACATTTTGCAATCACTGGGAAAAAGTTTCCCTCATGATTACCTTTCCTCCAATAATTACTGCATTTTCACTGCACAGTGGCCCCAAAACAGACATTTAACACACAGTCTCAGAACTTCACAACAAAACAAGTCAAGACACTTTTATTTAGAAAGGCATTTATTGGAGGGATATATATATATATATATATATATATATATATATATATATATATATATATAATAGCAAAGTAGTAATATCCTTGAAACCAAGAATAACCCTATCTATGTGGGCATGTTTTTGTGACATATCAGGACACAACTCTGTATAATGTCATGGGTATGACACCGGTATTACAAGGAGAGGGTGACTTATGAGGACATAACCCATGTCCCCATTTTTCAAAACGCTTATAAAGCAAAAAGAATGAGTTTTTTTGAGAAAGTAAAAATGCACAAAGTTTCCTGTGAGGGTTAGGGTTAGGTGTAGGGCAATATAATATACAGTCTGTACAGTATAAAAACCATTACACCTATGGGATGTCCCCACTTTTCACAAAAACAAACGTGTGTGTGTGTGTGTGTCTTTTCAAATTTAACAAGACATCTTCTTTTTTAAGCTTTGCAGTTGTTTCTGCTACACTGCCAGTTTTTTTGTCCCTATATCTATCTTTCCACTATATTTATCAACTCCATGTTGAGGCTTTTGTATTCCTTTTGTATTGCGTAAATTATTATCAGGCCTATTATTATATTATTATTATAAATTATAAAGGGAGTGCTCATTGTGCGGTTTCTGTGCTGTATATAATCCATTCAGAATTGTATAAAACTTGTTTTTCATTCTGCTATGACCAATGGCAACATGCACGCTGCAAAGTTTCGGGAATTACAATGGCATAAAAATAAGGGATTTACTCTTGAAATAGCTATGATTGACATATTGATAGCCATAGTTAGTTCCTGAATAAAGCTTTTGGACTGAAATGGTTGAATAGTCTGCTGACTGACAGACTCACTCATAACAGTCCCTTGCTGCCACCTACTGGACGATACTATGTAAACTGCACTGAGATCATTGAAAAATCCCCACAACACCAACACACAGACTGACAGCCATTCTTGTCACAATTTATACTTTTAATATCTAATAAACAAGTTCCTTAGATTTAAACAAGCTTTTGGAACAAACATTATTATCACAAAGTTTCAATCATTTCAATAATAAATAATACATTGGTAAAGAATGCTAGAATTATTCTGTTGGACGTACATTACTGTTCAAAAGTAATTTCTGTTCACCAAGCCTGCATTGTTTTGATCCAAAATACAGTAAAAAAAATAGTAATATAATGATATATTATTCTCATTTAAAAAAATAATAATACAATAATAAACAATTTTCAGCATCATTACTCCAGTCTTCAGTGTCACATGATCCTTCAGAAATCAAATTAATATGCTGATTTGCTGCTCATTAAATATTTTTTATTAGTATCAATGTTGAAAACAGTTTTGTTACAATGTTGAAAACTTATGAACCATTATAAAGATTATATCATGTTTGCCCAGTTGTCTTGCACTCTTTAAATAATAACTAATCTCATCTCTAGTATCTTTACAGCCTGATATTTTTTTCTTTTTTTAACAACCCTTTTTTTCCCTCATTTCGCTACCGTTTAAGTTTAACTTCCATTTGAAGTTACTGATTGCTCCTTTATCACTTCTTTCTGAGACATTATGAAATAATTATTCCTTTGCCACAGCTGAATCTGAATCGCATCAAGTGAGTCTGAAAGCCATCTGAAAATGTTCTACAATTTTTTTTTTTTTAATTTCAAAGTATTTTAATGTCACATGCTTTTATGGATCTTCAAGTGCCTTGTATAGTTTCATGGTAAATTTGCCATAGTTGCCCTTTTGGATCTGCTGTTCTGTCACCCTCTAAATCCAGTATTACTTGGAGTAAGCCATTAAAAAAAAGAATAGTAGCTTTTCTCTCTTTGTTATGCAACATTGGTCTGATTATTCTTTATCAACATAAAAGTCTGTTCTTTTATGTAAGCCTGTTTTTAATAAATAGTACATAGTTATGCATATTATGATTAAATATATTGTGTATTTAAATTGTATATTGCATGACTTACCCCCACCAAAAAAGAAAAGAAAAGTCTTTATAAAGACTTTATTCAATTTGAGCACTGCTCAAGCCAACAGACCATGAAGACTGCAAAGAATACAGAATGCACAACAATATTTATATTTACAGAGCCTGGATCTCTGAGCTAAAGGGCAAGCAAAACAAAACATCTCAAAAACCGACCTTAGTTGAACCTCTCAAACCAGAAATAGCAGATTAATTGCTTAATGGCTGTTACCGGGACAGTTAGCTGAAATTGCATTATGTGTACTGATGTGCAAAGAACAAACTGAGTTATGTACATATATAGCTACAACTACAGCAGTTTCATGAATAATTTCTGCACTGTGCATTCAGCCGACAATAATGGTGTTATTATTGCACAGTCATGGAATAAAGAGAGAGGAGTTCCATCTACCCTGTGTAATTGATTTTGAGAGAGAACTGTGCTATAGCAATAATGGAATTGGTCTATTAATAACCACAGAGTATCACAAGGCATGGAGCTCTTGAGGAAGCTTTGTTTGTTTTGAAAAACTGTACAGATGACTCCAATATTATCTTCCTGCAAGTATTGACATGAATCAAAAGACTCTTAAGTTGCTGTATTACAGATAATTTCAATATGGAAAGTGAAAGATGTGTTTGGTGGATTCTGATGTCATGTTAAAGGGTTTGAGTTCTGGGGAATTCCTCGCGCTGGGGGAACTGGTGTGACCTCAGAGACCACGCTGTGGTTCACTGTCGACGTTTGAGTTTGTTTGGCTGGTCACGGAATTTTATCAATTTTCTTGTTGTCAGTTTGTAAACTTACGTTTTAAATGTTTTGCACTGTGTTTGTTTTTAAGATCTCCACTTCTGTAGTATGAGGTAAGAGGTACACTTTACATTTAAATTGGTACTTGACAGACTATTTATGGCGCCAATAAAAATATCAATGATGACAAACTCTATTTTAAGCATTATATGTTTGTGTTCAAATTTAATACAATTAACTACGTAGGCTATAATGTGTGTGTAGCTATACATTTTGAAAAAAATGTGCGTATTTATGTCTCTCAGATGTTATAATGTAGATAATGAAGTATAAATAATCTAAAAATGTTATGTGTGATTTATTGCAAATATATTTGTAATTTGACTTTTCATCTAAACACAACATATATAAAATATATTGAGATGTACACTTAGTTCCAGTGACAACAGTTTATTCATGGCATTTATACAATTCTCCGTTTCTTATATTTAGTGAAATGACAGAAGTGATCAAAAAGATCATGAGCTTGTGAGGGGCAGGTCCGCGCGCGCCCGCTCAGTCAGTGACATTTAAAGCGCGCGGCGGAATCAGCGTGCGCGTCACACTCTCGCCGCTGGTGCTTCAGTTTAGTTTGTATTCTGCCCACCTAAGCGAAAGATATGGCGGCCGTCACTTTAGGACAGCACCCTACTCAACACCACCTCGACTCGGATCAGCAACTATTTCCAAAACTCAAGTCGAGCGACGGGAAGAAATTCACGCGTAAATGGTCGTTTATGCGAAACCGAGCGAGTGATGTGGACAGCGCGAGAGCCGCAGTCTCAGCATCGCTCGTGTTACTCAATCACGAGCCCCCTTCAGCATCACACAGCCTAGGCTCGGCTGCCGGTTCGCCACGTAGTAATACGGACAGATCTATTGTGGACATGGACCGAGAGAACGCGAACAATAATAACGGAATATTTCGCAGACACAGTGCCGGGAGCCGGAGAAGCTCATTGAAGGACACGGCAAAGATCCATGCGTCTTCATCGCCACAAGAAGTTCGCAATTCCTCGCCGCGATCAAACTTTAACTGCCCGCAAGACGAACTGGAGGGACTGGCGATCGACAAGCTGACACGGGCAAGGTCAGGAGTAGTGAAGATGCGAAACGAGCATCTCAGGAGGGAGGCATGGTCCATCTTCAACCAGAAAGACCCGAGGGTGAAGGCAGAGAAGGGAGAGGGCCACATCTTCATCTCCAGGCAGCTGAGCCAGGATTGGTGCGACGCCTGCAACCGCCAGATCAGCAGCCCTGCGCTCAAGTGTCGAAGTAAGTGACCGCTATCTCTCCTCTCCTCTCCTCTCCTCACAGAGAGATGAATGGATGTCTGATCAACGGAAAGGTGGATGGCATGAAGGATAGATGAACAGGTGAAAGATTAGATGGATAAATGCATAGAAAATGAAATGGAGGATGGATGAATGGATGAATTGGCGAATAGTCAGAGATACAACAGATAGATGGCTGGATAGATGGGTTGGTGGATTGACAGATGGAATCAGATAAAGGGAAGGATAGATAGATAGATAGATAGATAGATAGATAGATAGATAGATAGATAGATAGATAGATAGATAGATAGATAGATAAATAAATAGATAGTTAGATAGCTGGATGGATTGAGATGGATGAGAATAAATGGAAGGATGAACTGGATTGATGAATGCATTGGAAAAATTATCGGAGATAAAAATAGATTTGGATTTAATGATGGATGGACAAATTGGAGTTAGATGGACGGAGAGATGGAGCTGAACAAATAGACGGATACAGAGTGGATGCATGGACGAGTGATCAGAGGGATAAAGAGATGAATGGATGGACTGAGTGGTAGATATGTAAAGCATTTTTGCTTGTTTGTTTATTTATTGTAAGTTTTCGGCATTTGTTAGAGACTCAACTAAATGTAAATGCTTGACTAATGTTTAAGTTGTAAAAACTGTGGGGGAGAAGAAAACTGTTGTACAGAAAACTGTACAACATTATTTGATATCAAAACCATAAGATAGCTAGCTGTTAAACAAGAAGGAAAGAGAAAGGAAATGACAGAAGAGAGAACCATGTACACAAGTGTTTTGTTTTGCTGCTGAAGGGGTTGTTGGTGTGGCTCCACTGTTATAGGGACTTCCAGTGCTGTAAGTTTAATCAAGATAAAGCACGCTGATACATTTGGAGGGTTTACAGAAGCTGAGGGGGAGTTCCCAGCAGAGGTCATTTTTGTTTTTCTGTTTCATTATTTGTCATGTTTAAATAGTTTATATAAAGGGGATCGGTGGACTCTGACAACCCCATCCAGATCCTTGAGGATTCCTAAATGAAGTACTGTGACCCACTTGACTTTCTTGCTAGTAGAAATAGAAATGAGGAACATTTGAAGCATGTGAGTGAGGTTCTTTTGCCTTTAAAATAAAGTAAGATCCTGAAGTGGCACCTCTATCACAGGATCTAATTATTTGAGTTATTTTGAATTTTTCTTAATCATTTAGCAATACTTGCTCCCTCTCTTTGCATTCTTTGCTTCTGCTCTGGTATTGATGTTGTACACTCCACCGTCTCATCACGCTCTTCACCTAATTAAGTTATGCCTTATGCCTTTTTTTGCTTTTAAAGGGCTGCTATGTCAAAATCCTCTGTTATAAATACAATTTCCTTGGATTCCTTGGAAGTTTTTAAAATGAGAACGAAAATTGAATTCCATTTAATTCTGCATGAGATACAGAAATAGATCTGTGACTGTGAATGATGTAAAACAGAATGACGTTAGATTAAAAAAAGAATAATAATAACTTGCGATGTGTTTTTTTTTAGAGATTATATTCATACAGTGCTAGAATGTCCTACTGTGATCTGAAATGAATGAGTTTAGCCCAGTGTACCCTGAGAACATAAGGTTTATTCTGTGTGTTGTGTGTTTAGTTTTGTGTTTGTCACAGTGTGTGTGCACATATGGTGCATCTGTTCGCTCGCGGACGTGTTTGCATGTATAAAGCATTGCTGAGTTAGCAGTGTGTCAGCATTTCTCTTTTGGAAAAGCTACTGCAGTGAACAGGTTCATACGAGGCAGACAGTGAAATTGCATGGGTTTACTTTCTGGAGAGTATCATTTAAAAGTTGGGGATGATTCTAGGATTATACTGTACATTAACCCCAATGACTGTTCTGCCCTTCCAGTGCAGTGAAAATTCACATTTTGGGCAAGTCTTTAAACATCCCTTATTCTGTTCGTTATTATTTTAATTGCACAATTCACCTACAAATGACTATTAAGCTTTTCGTTCTTCTATTTTTACATTTTGCCCATACAATGAAAGTCAATGGGTACATTGATATTTTGGACCCCATTGACTTTAGTTTTATCAACTAAAATGGTTGAAAGTCTTCAAAATATCTTCTTTAGTGTTTCACAGAAAAAAAGTCAGAATAATAACAGAATTTTAATTTTGGGGAGAACTGTCCCCTTTAATTCCCATTTCTATTTTTAAATGTTACTTAAAGGTTCAGTTCGCCTCAGGATTGAAAATGTATAGCCAGTGGATGGAGCAAAATATATCTCCCATACTGAGCCGTGAAAATGTAGAGTGTGTTTGCAGAAGCTCTTTATCACATTTCATAGAGTTCCAGTATTTTCATTGAAACCACATGAGTTGTTCCTCTTTCTCCTCAACCTTTCATTGTAAATGTCAGGGTTGGGTGTATTTTCTCCAGTTTTTTTTTCTGTTGTGGTTTCTCCCTAAATTTTACTGTGGGATACATTGGGGATTTCCAAAATCAAAATTTTGCCATTTTCAGTTCATGGGGGTTTTGTGTACTGTAGCATTCCATGAGCATGTCCTGATATGCCTCCACCATAAGCATTGGTTTCTAGTTCCTATGTTGAGACGCCCCTAGCAGAGTTATTGCACATGACCAAAAATCACTCATAGGGAAAGCACAACATTGTAATTTGTAACCGTTGCTTTTTTGTTTAGATGAGTTTTGGAGCATGCTTGGAAATGGTGTATTTAAGAGGTTGCAGTAGTGCAGATGGGCTAAAGATGGAGCATCTTGACTACTACAGATGACTATTTTAATGCACACAGCCAGTAATTATACACCCTGAATGAAAGAGGTAGTTAGAGGACATCAGTGGTTACGTTGGCCTATAAACAGCTCCTTTGTGCTCTTACTCTCTCCGAAAGGAAAGAAAAATTACAAATTACTTCTCTTTAATATCTCGAGTGTCTCTCCTAGACAACATTACGATTCAAAACAGAACAAATAGAGACTTTGCTGAAATCACCTGGTTATCAGATGTTTAGGGGGGTAGTTCAAATTTAAAAGTTCTGTCATCATTTATTCACCCTTTGTTGTTCCAAACCTCTACCACCGTGTTGTCCATAAAATTAAAGTAGCCTACAATGTTGTTTGTACCCCTCTGGCTTTCAAAATATATTTTGTGTTTGTGTTTGAGTGTTCGTGTGTGTGTATGTGTGTGTGTGTGTGTGTGTGTGTGTGTGTTTTCCATAAGATTGAATCCCTTTAAAAGTCTCCTCTGCAGTTTCAGAGGAGTGTGTCTGGCACTTTACTCATTCACAAAGTAACCCAAGTCTACAATAATAAGTCATTAAAGACATTTAAATATTATTTTAAACTTTGTTGTCTTAAAAGGAGCTTTTTATACCTAATCCAACATTTCAGTTTATTTATTTATAAAAAAAATTGTCAAACTTGGTGTATTTAAGTTGATTCAGTGCCGTTAAATAATTTTGGACCAATCTGCATTTTTCGATAGAATAACTTAAAATACCACATTTTTGAGCATTTTTCCTGTTGTATTCTCTTACTGTATACAACAATACTCTCATTTTAAAATTGAATACATTTTTATGAGAAGCATCTGAAATCTATGAAATCCCCTGAGCTCTAAAAGAATCCTGTTCCTCTAATTTAGCTTTTTCTTTCTCATTCAACATAAACTGTCAAAACCTGAAACCTCTCATTAGACATCTCATTGTTTGCACAGACGCATAGCTAAACAGATTGTGAAATACTTACTTAATGCTTTATTGCATTTAGAGCTACCATTATAGAGTTCCGTTTCTGAATTATACTCCCTTTATATGAAGGATATGTGTTATGCTGAGTCAGAGTCACAGCAGGTTTATTAAGGGAGAATGAGTTGTTTTACTTCAGGTAGTCTGTTCATGTGACGCTCCACCTCTCTGCTAGTGTGACTCAGAGGTAACTGAGGAAAGGGTTCCTCCCTGCATGGGCCTGTCTCAAAGCATCAGTCTTACCTTTTCTCTCTCTCTCCTTCAGTCTGGCTTTATTTGCCTAATCTGGCTGGGTTTTTGGCATCCTCCCCCACCCAAATCAGTACCCATCCCGTCTGCAGTGAAGGGGATGCTGCCTGTCTGCCTCTGAGTTTAATCCAAGCTAGATTAAAACTGTGTTTAGCCATATTGCACTTGGATTATAGCTTTTGGATGCCAGTCAGACATCGGATTGATTTTTAATTAAATGTTTCAGACAGACTGTAATACTAGAAAGAGGAATGTGTTCCTTTTGGCCTCGGTGAGGTAAAGGGATGCTGCTGGAGAAATTCAATGTATAACATGTCTTACATTAGCATTATACTTGACTGTCCTTTCTTTCAACTGAAACTGAAACATTTATAGCTTTTACATACAATTACCATTCAATTCCTTTTTTTTGCCTTCAGTTAAACAAGATAAGAAAACTTGCAAAACAAGTTTCCTGCTTCCCCATTTCTTACTTTTTCAATCTGAATCAAACCTCTCGCTCAAGCTTGACTGTGTGCATCACAAAAAAACCCATTGAAAATGTGTTATTCATGTCATAGATGTTTAAGTGCTTTTGTGTTCACAGAGTCAGCCTTGTTGAAATGCATGGTTATACAGCAGAAGCTTTGTCTACTTTTCAATACAACATTCACCTCAAGCGACAGATGGACTGGGCCTGTTAAATCATCACTTCCTGTTTCAGTACTGTGGCTTCACGGTATTCAGAGGCCGGATATGCAGCTATTGCATGAAGCTATCATTGGTTGGATATTAGTGTCAGGCAGTCAGTTTGAGTTGGAGGTTTAGAGTGGGCTGTGTTTGATGCATGTGTGAAGTGGAGATGCGTTAATGAGGTCTGCGATGGGGCGTACGGGGCAGTTATTGCTGAACCGGAGGAATGAGTACGCAAAAGTGTGGCAGGACTGTTAGGAGTTATCTCAGGCTATAATTAGGCTGCCCTTGGCTTCTTCTCTCTACCTCAATTGCTCTCAGACTCGCTCTCTCTTCTGGTTGAGGACAGCAGGAAATGTTCCCCATCTATTATAGTCAACAGAAATCAAGTGCAAAATATGCATTGTATTAGTATTTGTTCTAGGTTCTGTCTAAACCTTCTGATATTATTTGGTTAACTGGGGCAAGTTTTGTGTTATGAATGTAAATCATTTGTCTCATGATGCAAGTTATGTGTTTCGAGGTGTATTATTCAAGCATTAGACAATTAAATTGCATTTATTATTAATTTATTTTGTATATAAATATGAATCCAACCTCTGAATCTCTATATTTCAATATGGAATGTTTTAATGCACTTGTTGATGTAAGAAATCAATAATATGTGTTATTTTATGATAATTAAACCTTGAAAATCTTGAAAGTGAAATAAAAGTAGAATTTTTTGAGTTATTAGATCATCAAAATATATTTATTTTTGTATAATTCAACCTCTGAATTAGAATACAGGGTGCATTAATGAGCTTGTTGATGATTAATATGCTTTAATTTATTGATTATCAAACTTCTGAATCATGTGGGATGCATTAATGAGATATTGAATCATGAATCTGTTTACTTCACGATAATCAAACTGCTTAATGTCTAAATTGAAATATAAGCGGCATTATTAAGGTAGTAGCTAATTCAGATGAATTTATTTTGGGATGACCAAACCTCTGAATCTGTAAACTGGAATATGAGTTGCATTATTGAGGTATTAGATCAGTAATATGCATTTATTTTAATCAAACATGTCTAAATTGGAATATGTGCAAGGAGTCACACACAAGGGTGAGTTGATTCAAGAAGGTTATCAGGTTCTGGGCAACCCTTCATTAATGCTATAATAGTTGTTGTTGAGAAAAATGGAGCAAGACACTGCTATCAATTCTCTTTTTTTATAAATATACATTAGAGAGAATATGGAAGGTGTAGAACATGTTCAGAAATCACAACCTGAGACATACTTCAGGACAACAGGTTTCAGGACTGTATTCTCACACAGGAAGTGGCATGATGGCACAGAGTAACAGGAGAGAGGCACAGAGGGAGGAAAAGAGAGAGACTGACAGATCGATGGAGATGGAGAGAGAAGGACAGGGAGGGAGAGGAAAAAGAGAGTAGAAGGCAGGAGAGCAGTGCGGCTGTGCCTTTAAGGATTCACTGAAAACCATGCTGCAGAGAGCAGGATGAGTGGGTGCAGTCTGAGCTGGTGCGAGTTCTGCACTGCGTGAGAAAAACAGGAGCACGGACACAGATAGAGAGAGGACCAGTCAGCTGAGGGGTGGATTGTGTCAGAGGGTAGGGGTGCAGGGTGGCAAAAAGGCAGGGAGGGGGGGCGTTCAGTACACAACACAAAACCGAGTGCAGCCCTGCGATGGTGAACACACAGGAGCGACTGGTGCAGGAAGTCCACACTGCGACGCAACGGAGCCGCAGGCACCCAGCCCCGACCGGGACGATGGCCGCTCACAGACTGGCACCTGGAGCGGGACGCAGTGGTGGCACTGGGGTTACGGCCGCAGCAGGCCGCAGATAGCGGCGGTCATGCTGCCGGAGATGAGGACGGAGGAGGCGGTGGCCAGCGCCTGCTTCGGACAGGTCTCCAAGCGCCTAGGACGGTTCTTCCGCCGCCTACCCAAGTCCCGCTCTTGGTCTGAGGGCCTCCGCATGCTGCGGCGCTCCAGCAGTAGCGGGACCCTCGTGTTATCAGGTAACTTGAGACCGAGCGATGAGAAATATGTGGAAGGGGACTGAGATTAAACGGGGTTTAGGTCAGTAAGTGACTCTGAGACTCGAACTTAATGTACTTTTATCCTCTGTGAATAGACCTACCAATTAGGCTTCAGTCACAGAGCTCCGCAGTGGCTTTCACCTTCCTTAAATAGCCTTGTTCTGTTCTTGTTGCTGCATCACATTCTCGTCCTCCTTTTCTGCTCCCTCAATCTCTTTCTTTCCCTCTGGGTCTCATTTTCTCTCTCATGTTGTATCTATTGTTGTCCGTTCATGTGTTGAATAGACATTGATCTGTAATTCACCCGCTAAAAGCATCTGGGGTTCTAGAATGTGCCAAAAGCAGGCATACCGAGTGCGATGTAATCATTAATGGAGTCAGGATAATTCTTGGTTGTACTATAGCCACCGTTTCAACATCAGATTTACTTGATCCTGTTCAGAAACATGATGCCAACTAAATTGACATCTTCTAAACAAAATGACCTTGACTGTGCAGCACTTGCTCCAGTGTGGTGGGTGATTGTCAGGGTGTTATGCAGTAGCTTCATTGTTTTAAATGGCTGTAAACATGTTGCTGTGCAGCTGATTGAGTTCTCTGAGTGATCTCTAGGGCACTGTTATGCAGTTGTGTTCTTGTTGATCTCTAGGGGGTTCTTAGTGATCTTTAGGCATGTTCGTAGTGATTTCTAGAGTGTTGCTTTTTGAAGTAATAAAATCTATTTCCTCAACAAACAACGCAAAATTTGAAAATGGTATGCCTTACAAAGCACCACTTATTATTTTTATAAGTTTGTATAAAGTCTCTTTGTCTGTGTTACGTAGTTGTTGTGGAATCAAATTGACCCAATGTATCATATGAATCCCTGTCTCCATTTCTCACGGATCGTTTGTTGTCCATGAAGTCAAGTTAGAAGCCCAGGCGTCCATGGATGAATTTGATCTCAGTGCTGTTTTCGGCAAAATGACATTTTGATCAGAAGCCAAGGGAGTTGAAATTGAATTTCCCATTGATCCGGACCGGAATCCCTCTTTGAATAGTCAGAGACTGGGATACAGTACACCAGCCTAATGAAAAAAAGTGATCTGCTTTAGTGCAAGTAAACTTCCTCTCTATTCACTTAGTATCACGCTAGAATAAAAAGTAAGATATACAATTGAGACTATTTCTTTCTCCGTTTCAAAGAAAGTCTTTGGTTGAGATTGATAGTTTCTCATGTGAAGGTGATGGCCTGTGTTCTGAAGTTTTCATAACAGTGCTTTTTTTCTGGACATGGACAAGTAGCATGTAGTAACATTTGAAAGTGTCTGTTCAGAACCACAGATTGAGTGCTTTGATAATGGTGTCACATCTGACTCTTAACTCCTAGTAGACTACACTTTCTAATCATGGCCATTCAAATTAGCATTAAAGCTGTTTGGCAAATATGAGCCTTTTTTAGTCACTGGTTCAGAAATGCTTCTGAGTTGGTAAGTGCATGAGATGACGGCAGTACTTTCTGCTTCATGATGACGCACACACTGCTGTGGATGACACACACTGAGTGAGACAGAAATCAGCAGTGGGTGGTGTGAATTTAACATGAAGTAAATAGCCAACTTCTCAAGCAGAATTTAAAGTTTATTGTTGAAGTTTTGAGTGTTTGAATAAGGTTAACAAATGCCAATAGTCCAGATGAATGACTAAAACAATCAGTCAACCATAATCATGTTAAAATAGCATATATAACAATACATTTATATTTAGAATTATAGCATGTATGTTGTAGAACAACCTATGTCATATAAACCTGTTAGTGTAAACAGCACATATACACTAACTAAATAATCTACAGTTGTACCCTTTACTTGAGTTCTTTTTCTTTTCAAATGAATTGTTCTTGGCCAGAATGATCTACAGTGTGCTCAAACTGATGCTGAATCTCTCTGTGTTAGCTTGATTGTGATAGCTTGGTTGTGAAATGCTGATACGAGCCTAAACAAACCTGTCTGTACAGTATTCAGACTTTGTCAGCATCTGTGTTCAAAGTAAAGACTTGACACATATTTCTTAATGAATAAGCGAGCTACATGTGAGTCTGTGTCCGTGTCATGTGTTCAGGTCCACAGTGACCTGACCAGTGCAGCTTTAGTGCTCTTTTGGCATCTTTAGCATCTAAAAGGTCTTGCCCATGCTTCACAAGACAAAACATCTTGATTTGCACTGTCGAAACTTTACACCTCGGTAGTCTTTGCTTTCCCTAAGGAATGCATAAATGGTTTAAAATATTGTACATTCCTATGTACCTTATTCTTACATGTTGATTACTTTTCCAGTCATCTAAAACAATGATTACTATTAGTCTTTTAAGAAAACACTTTTATATGTAATTTTTACCAAAAAAGAAAATAAAAATATTTTTAATACTTTATAATTTTGTGATACATGCACACACTTGTAGCATTTAACTGATTTTAATTTTGTGGGTTTCATTTTCTTATTTATTTGGACAAAATACATTAAGAAAAAACTGGTGTAGAATGAACAATTTTCACTCAGTTTTCAAGTAGATTTAGCATATTTAACATAATTATCTGCTCATCAGTGGTGGCCGTAATTTTAATATAATTTTCTAGTAAATAATTGCAGAATTGCACACAACTTCGTCTGAGATTTAGAAAAAAAAATCCAGCTGGAATAAAGTAAGATATTGTTTTGTGGTCTCTCTTAAGACAGAAGAGATCTGTTCAGTTTAATTACAGGATAATTACCCACGGCTATTATACCTTGAGTCTCCTTGAATGGTAAAGTATATCAGTGCTTGTTTGATATAATAGAACCATACATGTTTTAAAAGACTACACACTCATCAGAACTCTGATAAAGAGAAGTCATTGTATGGGTGTCTACAGTAAGGTTCTTTACTCCAGCACATTTGTTGCTGTTTGAATGAACCAGTGTGTTTCTGTCAAACTACTGTTTGCCTCTGTTTATTGGAGTTTTATTGTGTCTGTTTCTAATTTAGAAACATTAATTTAGGCTTAAATTACAGGGTTCAGTCAGATGGGTTCCACTGGGACCAGGTTGTTGGAATATGATTCCTTGTTGTGTGTGAATAAAGCACTGCAGTGATGTTTTTTTTTTTTGTATGTCAACCTAAAAGTTAGCATCACCATGGTTCCCTCATCAAAAACCCAATATGATTTTTCCATTGCTTTTAAATTATTGCAGAAAATTGAATGCACACTCCATAATACCAGGTGAAAGTAGTAGTTTTTGACTACTTGTTTTTTGAATACTATAAGTTTAGACATACTACTTTTTTTGCATACAGTATAGATTTGAAGTATCAGTCATATTCAGATGCACCAATTGACTTCAGGACGATGGAACTGGGAGTGCTAAAATACTAACCTGTTTCAAGATTTTGGCGTACAAAATGCTCTATGAAATAAGCCAATAAATCTTCACTTTTGTTATGAAGGGCATCCTTGAATCATGAAAAAAAAAAAAAGATGCACAGCAAGGTTATAGTGTCAGGTTCTCTGACTTGGCAGAGAGAAAGAAATAGCAGAAAATGCTGCTGACTGATGCAGAATCTGAGAAACAGAGAGCGACACGGAGTGAAAGAGATGGTAGGAGGGTGCGTACAGCTGGGATGCAGATGAACCGCGGCTCTGAGAAGGAACTGTTGACTCCTGAGGTGGAAAAATGCTGATGTATGGAAGTGAAGGAGGAGATCAGAAATGTCAGAAGGAAGTGGGAGGCGAGAAGGCGCGTGAGGGACAAAAAGGCATCAGTGTTCTCGTTCCCTCTATAAAATCCCCCTTACATTCCTGCTATCGGAGGGGAGTTTGGCACACTTTTCCAGCTAAACAACCAAAATGTTTCTTCTGATCAACAGATATGGTTAACTCCAAGAGGAAATGACAAAGTTCTAGTGGGAAGTTATTTTTTAAAGGGACAGGCCCAGAGACGCATTTTTGACCTCTTGTACTGAGGAAATTCCAAACATGGCCGAATAAACATCGTGTTTAATTTGACAAGGACAAGAGTTTGACCTCCTCTGTCACCAGCCCTCCTGTTTTATAGCAGCACTGCAGCATTTCCAGGTTATGTAAACTATGCTGCAATGCTCTATCCATGGGGTCTCTCTGACAATGACCCCAACGTTACCCAAGAACATGAGTATGACTGCTCGCTGCATAAGGGTCTGCGGCTAAACAAATAATCTGGGGTCACAGTTTCATCTGCCTCTGGGAAAGACTTTTCTCCACTTGAGTGTGTTTGACAAACATATTTTTTGTGAACTTTTTTTCCACCCAAACATCACGGCAAAATGTATGTCTATACTTGTTGTAAACTGGTCACGAGTACAGACAAGCCTCTGTGCTTCTGTTTACCAGTTTTTATTAACAGTGCATATTCCATTTAAGTTAAGTTAAGTGATTAGCGTTGTGATTAGCCGTTGACGACTCACTCATCAGATTAATCAGGTTTAGGGGGTTCACAGTGCACTGCAGCACGGACGTGTGATGATGGAGGGGAGCATACGTTAGCGCTCAGTTTGAGAGATAAAGACGTCGGCTTCAGGAGCAGTCTGAATTACCTCAATGTGTAATCTAAAGTGTTTCAAAGAGGATTTGGGTGCTGTAAACCTCCAATCCTATTTGGGACATTTAACTATGTCCCATTTAGTTCCACCAGTTTTGGCTGGAAAAGACTATAAACTGATACTACTGCAACCCATCCGGTTTTTTTAATTTCTAGTTTGTCAGTACTCACTGAATAAACTTCAACACCTTTAAAGTCTTTGTCCCATATTTTTATTAGGGTCCTAATATGAAACAGATGGATTTTTATAGTGTGAATTGTAAAGTAAAAATGGTTTAATATTTTGAACTTCTATCTTTATAATACTTTATGAATAAACTGCATTGTACCATCTCAAACAAAATTAAAAAGTATCATTGAAAATTTAGAAAGATAACAGGCATGATGGTAATGGGGTGAAAGTTGTCCTATTTAATTTGACAACAAAAATCTTGTGCATAATCTCATGATGCTACAAGATGCTTTTAAAAGAGAATTTCAAGCAGATGTCTCTTTTTTTAATTATCAGTTGTTTGCTGGTCAAATGGTAAGAAGGTTAATGACAATATTGTCTCACAAGAACTCATCCTTGAAGTGTTGTCTTCTTGAAAAGATGATGTCATTATGACTTTTTTAAACGTATTTATTTGTTTATTAGAAGTCAAATCTACTGGTACTAACAGGGTTGAAGCACAACTTTTTATTAATGCATTTTAAAGAATTTATTACAACTTTAAGTAATACATTGTGAAATAAAATGATGTAAAAAAGATGAAGAGACACAGATTACAGGATGACCCATTGTCACCAGACTGCTGTTAAATGTGTCAGGTTTCATTTATTGTTGCGTAAAGTTATCAGGGTGTTGCATTAAACCACACTGTCGATATCAGGCTGAGGTTGAAGGTGAGAGTCTGAAACGGACGGAAGCCTCACCTCCTCCCACAATGCATTTCCTGACCCTGAGTCATTCAGTTTGGTTTGGACACCCTTTCTCATAGTCTCGCCCAACACTTTATACTTTGCCAGTGTTGTGTTGACAGACCATCGAAAGTGACGTCCATTTTCCATGCCAGTTATCAGTGCTGTGTAGAGGCTTTTAGCATTTGCCGTCTCCATTCCACAATGACAGTAGCAATGTGTTTTGCACTGATAATCAATCCGTTGATAATCAATCAGCATTCACTGTGAGTAGACACAGATACCTCAGTCGTCTTTGTTATCATTTGACTGTATGGAAAGCAAAACAAAAACCCATTTTTATGTCATTATCACTAAATAACATTAAGATGTTGGCCACAGACTATTTATACAATATATATAACACTGCAGGATACCTTGTCATGTAAGATCACGCTCGGCCTGTGCTGGAGATTATTCAGTGGGCAGAGTGTTGTTTCCTTGGTTACCGTCTGGCTGTGAGCAATGAATATACATGCTTTTAGCACACACATTTACTTTCTGTGCTGGTTTGAGGTCATTTTATTATCGCTGGTATGATGCTAATGGGAATTTTAGGATGATGAGTTCAGTTTGAGCCAGTTTTGTAATAAAATATGCTACTTTCCAATGCAAATATGTGGAAAGAGACGACTGGATGGACAATTACGGGACGAATAAAATGAACCCCAGTATCAATAAAACATTTCTTGGCTTGAATTAAACAGCAGCTGTCTGTTCCAGCACTTTAATAAACTTATTTCATTGGTCCTCCGTGGCACAGTGGCGCCTTCTAGTGATTGGGCTTTTTCCCACTCTGTTACCAAGTAAACCAAGAGTTTAGCTGCAACTGTTTTTCAACACACCTGCCTGGAAGTTTCTAGTATGCCTAGTAAGGCCTTGATTAGCTGGTTCAGGTGTGTTTAATTAGGGTTGGAGGTAAACTGTGCAGGACACTGGCCCTCCAGGACCGAGTTTGGAGAACCCTGATGTAAACCCATTTGACTATATTGTATATTTGTATAAGTATAAATGTATTATAAATAGTAATATTATATTATATGATATTATATAATATAATATTTTTATTTTAGTTTTTATATTTAAATAAGTTTTACATTATATGCATTTAGAATTATTTATTTTCATTTTTGTATATTTGAATTATATAATTTTTTTTTAATAAAAAGTATTTGTATTATTTTTATACATTTTATTTTAAAATATTTTATATTTGTATTATTTTTAATTATTGTTATAAAATGTAATTGTTCTATTTTATGTATAATATTATATATGCTATGTATATATATATATATATATATATATATATATATATATATATATATATAGCCATATATTTATTAGATTTTTTTTATTCTTGAAATGCATGTAAATGCATGCAAATAATAAAGTGTAAGTGTAAAAGATTCACTCATCTTCTTTTTGGTAAGTTACTCTTCCTGTGCAAACTATGCAGTATTTTATCTCACACCTCCACTAGATGGCACCACACTCAAATACTATGCACTTGATATGACTGTAATAAACGCACAATTGCTATCTCTGTAATAAAGGTTACAGCTGCTATACTTGGCAATGGCATTAAATAAAAGAAAGAAGGTCTTCTGATTTCTATAAACATCTGGTTTGGGGTCAAGTTAGTTGAGATTGAATGAATAGGGCACTATTTAACCGAGCCATGAGAACCTCACATGACAAAATTCCTCTTCATGATTTATGTTTAGGTGGAGGACACTTCAGACATTCTGTCTAATACAAATGAGACACTGTCACTGCAGAGCTGTTCATTCTGAAGCGTCTTTGCTGTCTCTAGTTTGCAGAGTGCATGTGTCTGACACAGATGTCTGCAACATGCATATTGTCAGTTTATCATCCCCAGCTCCAGTCTAGTTTTTCTCCAAGGCTTTGACTCTCATGCTAACGCAGACATTTACAGTGAAAAAAAACACATGATCTAGTCCTCCTCCAGCATATTCAGATGTTCTCTGTTTAAAGGAGCTGAAAGAGTGTTGGCAGCCCTCACTGGCTCTCTAAACTGTGCACTTAGTTACTGTGTGTGTCCTGTTTGTTTCTGGCCTGCAGACTGCAGCTACACGTGTCATCTGGAGTGTCAGGGGCTTATTCAGCTGGACTGCAACCAACTAGACCAGCCGACAGAGGATGTGTCTACCCCCGCTCCACAGAGGCCCGCCGCCAAAGACCCTCAGGAGACGGTAAGTTCACTCAAGTTCAGTATGACTATATCTCATGATTGTGATTTTGTTGCTCATAATTGACACTTTATATCTAACAATGTGACTTTGTTTCTCACGTTTTTGGTACTTTCACTTTTATAAGTGAAGCATACAGAGAGCTTTCCAAAATTAGAAAGAGAGCAAGAAATTATGCAGCGAAATGCAAGGGATGAAGCGGACACTGAATCTAATCCTCTCTTGGTTGCTTGGCTGGGGCACATTATCATATGCTTAAATGTAAAACTGCATTTTACTGTGGCAGTGAGTTTAGTCCCAGGTACACAGGAAGTGACAGCACAGTTGGGACTGAGGAAGAGCAGCAGGGTTCTGCCTGGGGCACACTGTCCTCAGCAACACACACACAGAGGCATGCACTCATCTTTGCCCAAGTTTCAAGCAAAGCCTGATCAAAAAGTCAAAAAGGTACGACCTAGAGCCCAATCAGATATCCAATAACCTATTTCTCTCCAAAGCATTTATACTGCCAGAATAGTCATTCCAGAAAAAGCTTTTCCATAACTTGTAGTGTATCTGTCTTATTTATGAGTCCCTTCCTGTCCGTTCCTATCTCCTCTAAATCAGGAAAAGAGCAAACCCAGCTGGCCTGTGCTGTCAGTGAGATTGAGAGCTGTTGAATGGTTAGCTGTCAGCAGAGGGCATTATGGTTATTTCTCAGTGGAAATGAAATTCAAATTAGTGGTCTCGTCACACAAGCGGGGCTTTGGTCTTGTGAACTACAGATTCTATCACTGATTTGATGCATATATATATATATATATATATATATATATATATATATATATATATTAGGGGTGTAACGATACGCGTATTCGTATTGAACCGTTCGGTACGACGCTTTCGGTTCGGTACGCGGTACGCATTATGCATACCGAACGGTTCGTTGGACTAATTAATTATATTTGAAAAAAAAAAAAGAGAAATATAATGATATGCGTTCAACAAGGTAGCCCAATAACCCAAACGACGTAACAGGCAACGCCCCTGACACTCCCGAAGAAGAAAAAAACACCAACTTATGTTTATGTTATGTTATGACTCAGTCAGGCGCTCGCTCACTCAGTACGCGCTGAAGGCTCGTTGCAAAATGGCCAATGCGTTTAACAGACTAGAAAAAGAAGATGACTCTCAAACATATTGTTTGAGATGCATGATTCCATCTATGAGCTGCTCGATCAGAGTGACATGAGAGCCCCTCCTTAGAACATTATTTGTAAATCCATGTTATGGTAAGTGTGCACGTGAAGTCTTTGCACACTTTCTGAAATCCACACTGTGGTAAGTTTGCACACTACACTAGTGCTCTGCATTCTTTCTAAAATCCTATATAGTGAGGGCTTCGCGCGGTTGCTTCATTGCTTTAAAAAAAAAAAAACACCAGCGTGAATACTTGAAACATGTCAACTCATTTACGCCGACATCACCTTATTGTGTCAGTATCTGGGAAAAGACGAAAAAAAGGAGAAACATGCACGCAACAAACTATGCCTGCAGCATTTAGACACCAGTATTATAGCTTACAGGGAATCCAAAGTGCACCCAAACACCAGACCTGTTGGTTATTTTAGGATCTTATATTTCTGGTCTGTTAAATGCATTAGACATTTTGCAACGAGCCTTCAGCGCGTGCTGAGTGAGCGAGCGCCTTAGGGGCCGTTCACATATCGCTCCTAAAAACGCGTGGAAAACGCTAAGCACGTCTTTCTCCTCCTTTCCAAAGCGCTCGGGCAGAAGTGCTCATGAGGCGTCTGTCTTTGCTAAGCAACAATGACGTGCTCTCTCCATGAGACGCGGAAATTTCAGCGAAGGATAAATGGATTTGCAGCTCTAAAAATCGCTTGCAGTAGCTCTGCTACTAAATTTATTTCAAAATTGCAATCCATATACAACTATAATCAGCTGTTCCTTCATCTTGGCTGAATTTTCAACGTTGTTATGGGAAAGGATGAAGCTGATTGGTTAGTTCTTGTCACATGACCCGCGGTGCGCTTGCGGCATTCTGAAAAGTTGAGATGTTTTTACATTTTGCTGTATCTAAAACGTACCGAACCGAACCGAACCGTGACATCAGTGTATCGTATCGAACCGAACCGTGAATTTTGTGAACCGTTACACCCCTAATATATATATATATATATATATATATATATATATATATATGTGTGTGTGTATATATATATATATGTATATATATACACACTGCGAGTGTATACAGTTGTGGTCAAAATTTATAATTTTACAATATCTGCAAAATCTTAATTATTTTACTAAAATAAAAGGGATCATATGTTCAGTACAAACAAGGGATTCATGAACAACTATCACAAAATTGTTCACCATAACTGTATATATTATGCAGAACGATTCAAGGATGATTCAATGTAGTTTGCATGTGAATGCCTCCATTAAAAAGTCTGAATGAGTCTAATCTAGTTGTATTTACTGCCATTCAAGAGAGATGTACTGTTGTGCAAGCAGACAGGCAGACATTGGACATGCACAGGAAATGCAGATAGCCCATAAAGAGAGCCTCACAACGTAATTACAGCCAAAAGAGAAGCTAGACACCCCCTGGCTTCATGGATTTAACAGAGCTCTGCAGCCAGAAGCATTTTGTTTGGACAGAGCTCCAGTGCCAGGGGACAGGGAGGAGGACCACTGACCTGATGTAGATGAATCACAGAGATATGAAGGAGTCTGTGTGTCTGTGTACTGGTATATATGGTTTGAGGACACAAATGTGTATAATAAATGCGTAAACGTGTATAATGACATGCGTACTACAACATAAACAACAGTCCTGTTCCTGTGTCCACATAAAACAAAAGGCTTAAAACATAAAAAAACTGTTTTTTATGAATATTATTGTCTTTACTATGACTTTTAATCAATTTAATGCACCAATGCTGAATAGATGTAATTATAAAAGTTATTAATTTGTAAAAAAAAAAAATTGTATTGACCCTTTTGAACTGATGTGTATGTGCACAAAGAACGGAAATTGGTAAAAAAATAAATAATTAAATAAAAAGTACAAATGGCATCTCATTAATAGCTCATTTGTTTTAAAAAAATATATAATAATCCTGGGTCAAGTAAAATGTTAGAACACACAGAAGTGGTGTGCACATCACATGAACCCAAATTTGTTAAATTTTGTTAAACCTTAATTTTAAAGAAATGAAATTGTGTTAACTCAACTAATTTGAACTATAAAAGAGAAAAAGAGTATAAATTACCCCTGGATATAGACTATTTTTCACAGTATTAGCTGTGAGAGGAGAATATATTATTGTTATTATTCAGTGCAGGGCCGTGCACAGACCTTTTGAGGGGCATGTGCTGAAACTGAAAAAGGGCACCCCCCCCCCCCCCCTTTATATATCAAGATTATTTAGTAAGTCTGCATAAAAGGAAGAAATGGTCACATCTTCATGACAAATTCAGTAACACAAAATAATAGTCTCAAAAGCTTTAGATTTATTCACGATTAATAACGACCATAATAATAATATTAGATAATTAGATAATATAGATAAACAGGGTTTTAAGGGCTTATTTAAACCTAATACAACAGCAACCTTCTGTGAGCCATGTATCTGGCAAAAATTTGATACTGTGGTGGACCAGGGATGTTGGTCTCTTGAAGGTCTCTTATTCACTACACTTTCCCTAAAATAAGCCAGCAATGAAAAAATAAATAAAAATAGTGAAAAGTACAGTTGCAGTGAAAAGCATTTCTGAAGGATCATGTGACACTGAAGAGTACTGAACTGGAGTAATGATGCTGAAAATTCAGCTTTGATCACAAAAATAAATTACATTTTAAAATATTCAAATAGAAAACAGTTATTTAAAATTGTAAAAATATTACACAATATTACTGATTTTGCTGTATTTTGGATCAAATAAATGAAGCCTTGGAATGAATCATGAATTACATTCTGCATGATAAAATATAAAGATTTCAGTGATCTTCTGTAATTTTTAATTTTTTTTTTGTTACTACTAAATTACTGTAGTAAAACAATGTTTTACAACATTTTATACATGTGAGGACGAGCGGAGAGTATACCATAACATGATTAGCCTAAATGTTAATAAATTAAGTGTATCAGCAATCATAAATCAAAAAAAGAAATTTATTATCAGGTGACGAGGATCACTCGTCGCTTTGTGTAAGTTCCAGTACGAAACAGCGCGGGGGCGCACCTGTTATGATTTTCCGATGGTAAAAACAAATTATATGTTGTTGTATTACTTATCAATTTATCGTTTTTGACCAGCGAATGTGTGCAAATGTTATTGTTTTTCTGTCCGTCATTAAAACGGCGACGGCGCCTGACGCTGCCGGGATCACATTACATTTTCTTCTAGGTTACAAATTAGTTTTTGTAGCTATATAGACGGAGCGCTCAGTTTTTCCTGTGGTAAAATGCATTTGGCCAAAATATCATTTTATTAAAGATGAAATGCAACTGTATGCACAGGCTATTTATGTGTTGGCTATGACTAGATGGCAAATGCTAGCCCTGTCTCTCAGGCGACGTCCCACATGTCTCAGTCAGTGAGTCAGTCAGACATCAAATAAATAAAATATGAGCCTTTATAAATATAGTGTTTAGTAGTACTTATTCAAACAACAAGATATTTATTTACCCTTCGCAAAACTTTGTTCAGCTCAGCTGGTGTCTACTGTGCGGCTGCTGTGGAACTTCCAGTTGATTCAATGAATATAGAGGGGGCGGAGTTATCAGCTTACTGACAGCTTGAGGATCGAATAAGATTTACACAAGCTCGTTTTAAGAACTTTCATTTGCTAAATATTTGTAAAACTGACAGACAGACGTAAAGGGTGACCAATAGCATTGATAAAAAAAAAAAAAAAAAAAAAACACCAAAAAAAGGGCACTTCGGAGTGTAAGGGCAAAAAGGGCATGTGCTCTGCACAGGTTGAGCCCTACCTGTGCACGTGCCTGATTCAGTGGGGTGAATCATCTCTGCTCTAAATTGTAAAACTTCATATTCCACACGCATTCCTCTCATACTTCACACTTCCCCTGTTATCCTTATTTAGTAGGCTATATTTCACAAACCTTAAGTGTCTCTCCCTCCCTTTTTGTCTTTGTTTCATGAGAATACAAAATGTCCTTCATGCACATTACCCTAATATCCCTCATATCATGCAGGCACAGTGCACAGCCTCTAATGTTACCCATGTCCTCAAAACAGTAGCCCCGCTAGTGCTAACTCACAGTTAGCTGTGGAATATATCTCCAAAAACTGAGAGCTCCATCCTGAGGTCTTGTTTATTCCTTCATTTTTTTTTCGATGATTTGATCTGAAAGCCCTCGAAGGTTTCTTTGGGTAAGTGTCTGTGCCACATCAGACACAAACAAGAATAAATTAGCAAGTTCAGAGACGCTGTTTTTATTTTCTTGGCATTAATTGGCTGCGAAAGTGCTTTAGACCATGTGCTGAGGGTTTGTTTCCCCAGCTGCTGGAGGTATTTCATCGGCTTTGACTCTTTTATAGAAGTGCAGATAGTCTGTTGTCATCTCTCATACACTTCCTTTTCCTGTCCTCGGGGTGTGTACACATGCACAGACACACACAGCAAACACACTCTTTATGTGTCATTTGCACTGCGGCCCCCTCAAACCATCACAGCAGCTGGAGATATCAAATGCAGTTCAGTAGTAACACAATATGTTTTTCTATTTGATTTTTGATCAGGTCTGTCATCTCACCGTAGAGTTTCCTGTGGAGTAACTAGCGTGATAGTTCACTGCAGTGTGCATGTTTGTGTGTTTGTGCAGTTTCCAGTGTCCTCCAAAACGAAATAATGGCATGAAGTGCAATGTCATACTTGATTCATCCTGTCTTTTTCATTTGATTTTGAGCTGTGTTGATTTTAGTTGCTTGATTCCTGAAAACCATGCAGGAGATCCTGGGATGTGTATGCGTGTGGGCTGATTTCATAATTTGTGGAGAGAGCTGTAGTAAGGCACATTTACACACTGATCTGCGTGGGGTTTCTCAGTGCATTTTTGCAATGAGGATTCCAAAAACAGAATCTGTGTAACGTCTTCCGGCTCTGTGGTACTATAAGACAGCATAAAGAGCACAGGAAGTGAGAGCTGTTTAAAGTCAACATGAAACAGCATCCGGGTTGATCTCGCTTTAGTATTGTGACATGATCTAGAGTATAAAAGCAAAATTAAAACATGGTCTATATTGTTATAATTTTACCTAGTTTACCTCATAACTGAAGAATTGGCAAGCTTTCAACTCAAAAGTGAGAATTTAATTTGCATTGGCCATAGGAATTGAAAGGAAGAGGATGTATCTATCTATCTATTTATCTAGGTATCTAGTTATCATCCTCACTTTCGGTAAGGTCTACAAACCTTCAAGCTTAAAATGATTTTTAGATTTTTAACACATTGGTAATGCTTTTAACACAGGAAGTGTCCTTCCTGTTTCTAACTTTTCAGCCTCTGAATTCAGTGCTTGGATGGTCTAAAAAAACATAGAAAGGATAGATTCAGTAGGTACTGACAATGGTACTGTCTGATGATGGATTATAAAGACTGTTTCTCCTCCACCGTTTTTCATCACCAAGTGTGGAAATTAGAGACCAACTGCATTTTGTAACTAAGTACGAGAGAGGGAGAGAGGTGTTATAGCATCAGAAACATATCACATGGAGCGTCCTAACGCCACTTAACACCACTGTGAAACAAGAGCTGAGTCCAGTGTCAGGACCTGTCCAAGCCTCCAGTTACTCCTCACAGAACGTGTGACCAGCACAATACCAGAGAAATTACAGGAAGGACCGTTTAGGACAAAAATGTAGGGAGAATACAAAACCTCCTGCTTCCCTTTAGAGAAAAATGCCTGTGTTATTGATTGTTTGAGAACCATTATCGTTGTCAGGCACATTGATTTACCCACATTGGGTCTCTTCACTCCGTACTTCATACAGCAGCGAGACAACTTTAGAGCCTGTATTTGACAGTGACAAATGACACTTTCTGATCGCAATTCTAGCAGGAGGTACCTTGCTTCATTTCAGACCCCCTTAGGGGTTACAGTGTGGGTGATTTCACTTTGATTTTGCTCTCTCTATCCATCCATCCATCCATTCATCCACGGTATTGATTATGTTTTTCTGGGCAATTGCATAAACCCCCTTGCAAACTCTTTGGAGGGAAACTATTGAGTTCTGTTGAGAATTAATTGGGGTGTATTGGCAGTAGCCAAAAGAG
Source organism: Carassius gibelio (assembly GCF_023724105.1). Taxonomy (NCBI): domain Eukaryota; kingdom Metazoa; phylum Chordata; class Actinopteri; order Cypriniformes; family Cyprinidae; genus Carassius; species Carassius gibelio. The sequence goes on from NC_068381.1 coordinate 12,589,223, forward strand.
GACCTTTTTTCTTCCCAGGGGGTTTGGATATCGAATGTGTTCAAGCCCCTCTGTCTTTCCCAGTGATCCAGCTAGTTTATTATTATAATGCAACCCAAGGCACCACTTCAGGTTATTTGTCATACACTGCTAGTGATGATATTTTTATGTCCATAGCTGCGCATGCACCACATCAACTGTCTGAGTTTATGAATATGGACTCAATATATAATTCACAACATGAGAAGTGTCTGCTGCAGTGAAAGAAGATGGCAGAAATGTGGCCCAGTTCAGTGTTCAATGACAATCTAATAAAGCTGATGAGGGGACTCCAAAGTGGCTTTCAACTTCTCTTCCTTTTATAGTGGCAAACTCTTCTTGTCTTTTATCTCCCTTTGTGACGAATGGTCTCCCTGCTGGAGAAAGCGAGCTGAGGAAAGCAGCAAATGAAAAAGAGGTGATGAATGATCTCATTTCATGCTGACATCTTGTTTGTGTTTTACAATAGTAACGTGTGGAATTGCATCGCATTTAGCCACTAAAGGAATTAAAAGGGAATTTTGTTGATGTAAGGCAGATACATTTAGATAATTAAACGGCAGTTATCGTCTAATTGATGGTGGGGATGTGAAAAAACGTAATACTTTGATGCATTTCTTTTATATTCATATATATATATATATATATATATATATATATATATATATATATATATATATTCTTATCTTGCACTCACATTTAACATATACTGGTGCTCCAGCTGGACTTTGTGTCTAATTCCCTCAAGGTCAGGGTGAAAGGTTAAGACCAAAAGCCCTAGGGTGTAAGGAGAGATCAGATGTCACTTTAATTTTGACCTCCAGTGGAACATATGTACATTTAATGTTGTAACACTGTAATTTCTGTAGGTCTGGAGCCTATAGTGTTTGTGTGTTAGTGTTTTCAGCTTTAATTTGTCCATTCTTTTGAGATGTTATTTATATGTAGTTGTATTATTTTCCTACCATCAGAAAGACATCTATTAAAGCTTCCCTGTAAAATGCACTACAGAAAGCTTTCTCTCTGTGCTTATTTCTATTAGCAGTGCCGTGAAAAAGCAAAGGGACATTATAGTGTGATGAATTATTTATAGAATGTGCAACAGTAATGATGATCAGTTAGGGCTCTGAGTTCTACCTGTGGCTTTCAAAGGCTCTCTGGAATACTTACATTTACATTTATTCATGTAGAAGAAGCTTTTATCCAAAGTGACTTAAAAATGAGTAACATTACAAGTCATTTATCATTAGAGCCAACAGTATTTGACCTACACAATAGCAGACTTTATGTATTGTAGTCTAGTATACACGCTAAAGCAGAAGTGAAAAGCAGGGAATAAAAGAAACAGACTTGATTCTGATTGGCCACTTGCAACATTCTACAGCCAAATATTTATCCAATAATCAGTCCTTCCCTCCTTTCCTTCTTCATTCCTTACTACCAACCAACTAATGAACTTACCAAATATATATTTGGTGAATATTTTTATTTGGAATATTATATTATGTTTTACTTAACTGTTTAATTTGCAGGCAGTGTAGTTCCATGGTCCTTTTTTTGGGGGGTGGGGGGGGGGGGGTGGGGGGCTTGGGGTGAGCATTGGACTATTTAATTGACCATTTAATTGATGGTTTAATTGGCAGCTAATCTAGTTTCATGTTTCACATTTGAATCCATGGTCTCTTTATTACATTTTAAAATAATTGATACTTAAATCAATATTTAATGTTTATTTATCATTAATTTATTCAAAATAATTTTTATAGTGAGCATAAATCTGTAGAATAAATAAATATTTGGCAACCAGTTTATGTTCATGTACCTCATATCACTTCACAGTCTCATCACATCATAAAATAATTAAATTATGTAAAACCTTTTCACAATGATACAAGACCAACTCAGTAACCTTTATTTTGTAATAATAACCTCATTATATGTCGTCCCTTCCTTTTTTTCAGTCTGAAAGAAATGTAAATGCTTTTTGCAGTCCTAGCTGTACTAAAGTCACAGTAACATTTAACAATACTCTAGATTCACACTGCCTGTGATCAGAGGCATTTTGCATATCTGCAATACTAGGCATACTATGTAAAATAGTCTCTAAAAGACCACATGCAGAGAGCTCTCTCTTTCTATCTGTGTCTCTCCTTCCCTCACTCTCCCGGTCTATTATCTTTTTCCATTTCTTTCCTTCTTTCTCTCTCTTTTTCTCTACAGTGGGAAGTGTCTAGAGTTGAGCAAAGAGCAGTTGCATGCAGGAAGAGCGCTAGTGGAGGAGGGAGGGGGAAGAAGCAGGGTGTTTGCGTAAGCTTGTAGGCAGATAACAGAACCAACCACAGATGGTAGAGCGAGTGAGAAAGAGAGAGAGTGTGCGCGCTGGTGTGAGAAAAGGAGGAAGAGAGGGAGGTGCAGTACGTCAGTTCTCTGTTCACTCAGTCACAGAGGCAGGTTGATTTTCTGGCGTCTTCCTAGCAGCCGTCGTAGCCTCACTGTGGACTGGAGACTTCTGCATCCATCTCAGCCAGCTGAAGGAATATTGAACAAAATGTCCATGCAACATTCTCAGATCTTCAGTGCTTTTTACAGCAAGACTGTGTGACTGTATGCCAGTTGGTGGATGCCAATACAAGCAATTTGTGTGCAGTGACATGCTTTCATCCACCCTGGGCTAATTTTCTCATCTCAAGCGATCGTGGGTTTAAAGAACCAAGTTGTCGGCTGAATTGAGCGGTAGAAGCTGCTTCTGTTCAGCTGCCTGTTTGTGACCTGTAAAAACAGGAACTGAGCATCAGATACCGGCCGCAACGCTCACTGAGCGTCAGCCTACAAGTTTCGGAGCTCATTTCCGGATGCACGTGGAGCTCTGGCCCTTCATCTGAGCCTGTGGTCCCCCGCTCCCAGCCCATCCTTCCCTTCCCAACCCTGGAGCCTGGAATGGTGCGTTTGGTTCCCCGAAGACCCGCATAGGGAATCCCTCAAACTGGATCCGTCCCCGCAAATGACTGGTAGCAATAGCATGAGCAGTGGCTACTGCAGCCAGGATGAGGAGAGCGATGATTTCAACTTCTTCACCGCCAAGACCTCCTTCTTCCAACGGCCACAAGCAAATCAAGTAGCCAAGGTAGTGTATGAACACGAGGAAGATTGAGCGCGTATATCCACACCTGATGTAGAAGATCTGCACGGAAGCGTGTACACGGAAGTGCATTTTTTTCTTCACTTTTTTTGAGACAGGCTGTAGAAAAAGATTTTTGTATACTTTTATAAAAAATAATAGTATAAAAGCTGTCACTGGGGCAATACCCTTTTAAAAGATACTAATATATATCATTTAGGTATTAACATAGACACTTTAGACACTTAAAATTACCTTTACTGATGTGCCGCCTTTAGAGGTTAATAAGGTACAAAGGTGTACCTTTTGAAAGAATACTGCCACAGATGTTGTACCTTTTTTTCTGAGTGTATGTTTATGGAAACACTGTCGGTAGAAACCTCGTACTGTTTAGAGCAAATAACAATAACTTTTAAATGAGTCTCTCAAAGATTTTTTTTTTTTTTAAATGAGCGGATAAAAATGAAGGCCACAGTTTTTGGTAACTAGCAACTAGCAGTGTAAGGGCTGTGGGTATGATTCCCATGGAACGCATGGACGGATAGGAAAATGTATACCTTGAATGCCCCTTAAGTCACTTTGGATTAAAGCGTCTGGTAGGGCGACTGACCAAATGGGGGTTAGTAGGTAGAGATCGCACTGTTAGGTGTTAGGTTACTCAAAGTTACAATGTTAAGAGCATAAGATGTTCTTATGAAAGATTAAGAAGTGTACAAGTCTTTGTTCCACACCAATTTAGTAAGTTTTTCACAATAGAACTGAATTATTGAATGGACTTATGTTTTACTGTATAAGTTTAATTTACTGTAAGGTTTGTGTATTTGCATTAATACCATCCAATGAATGCATTAAAGCAAACTGCTTTCAGCTCATTACCTGCATATCTAATATCAACGTATTATAATCTCTTTTAAACATAGCAGTGTACATAAAGTGCACTCTCACACTCTCAGAGCTCTCTAATGCTGTGAGAGGAAGGAAATGGTTGCTGATTGTGCCAGAAAGGCCCGTCCTTCCCTCAGAGAATGTGTTATTTTATAAGACCCCGTCGCTTTTACACTGACTTCCTGTTACTGTAGTCCTCTCTTAGGCCTCTTATAGACCTAGATACAGTTGTTTAGTGACCAAAAGTCAGAATTAAGCTTTAATTAGAATGGGTCTTATAAGCTAGCTAGCAGATGCAGCTGTATTCTGAACACCACAGAACTGGAAATCATTTTTAACATCCTTAAAGACAGATTTCTATCGCATACCTGAGCTCACCAGCCTTACATCACTTTCTGCAGTATCAGGTTTGGAAAGAGCTTCTCAGAATGTGAATTATTTATCCTGTTCGCATCTCTGTCTGGACACAGACACTGTTTGGGGTTGGTTTGATTTTAAATGAAGTCTCTTATGCTCATCAGGGCTATATTTATTTGATTACATAAAAAATGTGAATCTTTTTGAGACATTTCTTGTGCTTTAAACCAACACCAAACCAGTTTAAACTAGCCTAACCCAAAATAAAAGTTCATGCTGGTCTAACCTGGTGTTTCCATCAAGGTTGTTATGTTAGATTGTTTGTGTATTGTGTTGCTAGGTGCAAGGCGTTACTTCTAGTTATTTGAGCTATTGGGTGACAGATGTTTGATTTATATATTGGACTGAGATATGATCTCTATTGTTCGCTATTTCGCTTTTAAGACATTGTTACAATTACATTGTTTTGCTTTTACTGAACAAATATAAGTGCAGTTTGAATAGGCAGCCATAAGCATACAGAAGTTAGCTTGTCCTAATTCTTCTTAGCATCTCTGGAAGTCCTCTTAGAAGAACCCCAGGGATGGATAAATGGGAGATTAGCTTGCGTTCTCACTTTAATGTGCACATTCTTCTTGTCAGTTATGGGATTAAAATTGCTTTATGGATCAATAATACATTTCCGATTTACCTCACGGGGTTAAATGTAGTAGACAGAAGGCTTTTAAACCAAGAGCACTGAGTAAAAGTGCCTTTATAAATGCTGCTGCTTGGTGAAATCAAATGCCTTGCTTGGTGAAGGGAACAAACAATAAATAGCTTCTATTTCAAGGGCAGAATTTAACATTTGAATAGTGAAAGTCATGCAAACATGAGGCCGTTTGCTCAAGGTTTTGCAATCCATAAGTACTGAAAGTTATGAGCCATCTCATAAACCTTTGTGTGATTGAAGAAAGTTTATTGTGGCTCAAATCTGGTAGATGTTGCAGCTGTGGTGCCATTTCGGCAAGTGGCTGCCTGGTTGGTAAGCTTCAGCAGAATGAGTCAAGTTTTCTCATTTCTAAACACAGTCACAGAGCTGTTCAATTGAAATGCTATATAACATCACATAGATGCTGATTGCTCAACAACAACAAAAAAAATGTGTATCAATCTGCAATAGAGATGCCATGAGTTAATGATGCATAAAAACAGACCCAAGCACAATTCATCGATAATTAAGACCTTCATTATCAAAGGCATATGAATGGATTGATAGCGTAGGGCTTGTGTTTACTGGTGCTGTGGTCTCTGATGATCTACGCTGTTTATTCAAGCATGCAGAAGATGGGCTTTGCATTTGTGCAGGGCTGCAGAGAGGGAGGCAAGAATCTCCTACTGCACACTTGACCCAGTAATGACAGAGAGGGAGAGAATGAGTACACATATGCAACGTGTGGGAGGGAGCAGATCACAAGGCATCATTCCTACACTGCGGCAGAAACAGCAGAGAGGCACACAGGAATGATCAATTAAAAGCATATCAATCTTTAAACGTATGCCGAGAAATGCAGTCTCACACCTATTGACACTAAGGACTAAGGATGAGCATTATGATTACTTCGTCACATACAAAATGTAAATGGATTACTCCAAATTAATGAAATAAATATTGTAGATTTTTATTTGTATATTCACATATACATATATTGTGTGTGTATATATATATATATATATATATATACACACACACACACACACACACACACACACATACATTCATATACGCACACACATGCATACCCATACATACATATACTGTAAATAGACTACCGTTCGCTTACCTGTATCAGACTAACCAGGTTGATTTTACTGCAGTCAGTGCATTAAAGTACATTATCAGTTATCATAAGCACTAACATTGTATAAAGAGACTTCCTCTGAACACCAGGCTTCCCTAGAACTGATGCCAGCTTCCTGTATTTTTTGTAAGTGCAGTTCTCACGGTGATAAGCAGAACGTGCGGTGTCTAACCAAATTATTATTAGTTTGAGGCCACTCAGTAGGTGCAGACGTAGAAGACTGGCACGTTGCCTGAAACTGACACTAAGGGCATCATGTTCCCTAATCAGTCTGAGTAGCCGTGTGCTGTGCTTAAGGACACCTGCTTGACATGCAGTGATGAGTTTGAGATGACACTCCGATAGCATTTACAGCCGTGCCCTTTTCTTTCGTGTCATGTAGGCTCTGTCATTTAATATTTGCTCAGGTCATGCCCCAAGGCACCTTTATGTACATGGTTAACATCCTCCACTTGGGCCTTCTATGACTTTCTTTCCTATGTTTGTTTTACTCTCATTTTGATTTAAAAAATGGCCTGGGGCATTTAACAGTGAAAGTCATTATTCAGCAGAGGAAAGCATATTGTTCAATTCATACAGGTTAGGTAGGTTTCTCTGTTCGAGTTCACAAAGCAGGCTTAATTGTTGTTTATGTCAAACCCTGCTTGTCATAGAAATGTTCTGCCAGACATTTCTGGTTCACCACAAAGTGCATTCTAGAGAGAATTTATATATATATATATATATATCAAAGGTGACTGCAAATAGAACCGAAGTGTATATATTTTAGAGCTTTCTAGACAGATATGTTGTCTGCAAGAAAATGTTTTTTGTGCATTCACAGGATATCTGGTTCATGTTTGATGTCACTTCTGCTCACTCACTGCTAAAATCTGAAAGGTGTGATTCACAGTTTTCTCACATCAGATCAGGTCATTTCTGTCTTCAACCTGAAAGGAATTCATGTGTCTGCAGCTGAGTAACATGCATTTCTAGTGAAGGATCAAACCTGCACTGAAGAGTTTTTATTTTTATTTAACTAACTAATCAGGGTTTTTCTTTTTATCTTTAGCGAGGAGGTTCGTTTCAGAGAAGTGGTGCACTCGTGCTTGTGTAGCTCCGATGTGGGTTAGCTTTCTGAATGACAGCAGATACTGTGAGCCTCAGTGAATAGACAGGAGAGATCCCACACATTACCCACCCACTTACAATCACACACACTTATGATGTCCTTTATTCCAATTACAACTCCCACGCTCACTCACATACACTCTTACACACTTTCTCCAGCTGAAAACCATGAATACACCCACAGACACACACATCTTTGCTCTTTGGTTGTTTTAATATAGGATTCTTCCCTCTCAAGAGAAGACCAGAGCTCATTCATATAGTCACACTCAGAAAGTGAAGGTGATGGGATATGATGGCCGAGCTTAGATTGCTCTTGGATGTTATGTAGATACATGTGCAGTCAAACACATTCAAGATGTCTGAAAGAAACCTTCAGGAGCAGAGAAAACTTTTAAACTGATCTCCATTGTTTTGCCCCATTGTTCCGAAAGGCCACTTTCTCTGCTTTGGATGTGGGGAAGGGAGGGAGAAAGATATATTTAGCAGCTCACAGTCCTCTGGCCACAAATACAGGAATTCCTGAGAGATTTTGGTTGTGTAGGATTGAAGTTTTTGTGTCAATTGTGTCTTTGCTTGTCAACATTAATAATGAATATCAGAGCTGCAAATTGATTGTGGAATGCTAGAGGATTTGTTTTACTAACCGTCAGTGGGTGTGTAAATCTGGTTATTGACCAATTATAGATGGAGTCTGGAAGTGTTTGGGAAAATTGCATTATTAATAACTGTCATTATTTTTGCTAAACTGTTTGGTCCCACTAGGGGCACCGAAATGACACACCTCAATTGACATTAAATTCACGTGGTAAAAAAGCAAGCTTCATTTTCTACATACATTCTTTTATTTTTTAAAAGAACGTTTCCTTCTTTGGCTGAACTATGACACAGATGTGTTTTTGGATAATCTCACACAACTGAACATTGTCTCTGGTCTACACCACACAATACAAAACAGGTAAAGAGAAATTTGAAGAAGTGAATGTGACGTGTATTTCATGAGCGATTGCACACAGTTCTGAACATTTCTCTTCACAGAACACTGACCAGGATGTCACAGTGGCCCACATAGTTTCTTAAGGACAGTTTATTTTAAAGTGTGTAATCCTTCCTTGTCTCTCAACTCACAAGTATGAGAGAGTTAAAACAGATGTTTTAAATGCATCTCTGATTTAAAACGGCTCCAGAGTCTAATTCAATGAATCATTTCCAAATCAGATTCATCTGTGATAGCTCTAGAAAATGCTCACTGAAATCATTGAATGGCATTTTTCACATTTTAAAATGTTTTGGTGGTGCAGAGACACTGGTAGATATTATTTTTCATTCTGTTATTATTATGTACTTTAACATTTGAGCTTTTAGAATAAAATAATAAAAAAAAATTGTTCCTTAGCTACTTTAGCAAAACAAAAAGTGCATTTTACTTGTTCCATTGATCTGAAATTTTTTGAAAAATCTGAATATGCAGTATGTGGAAATATTGCCTTTGTAGTGCTACTGTGCAAAATTAAGTCTGAGTTTAAAAGCAATGTATCCTCTCAGTTAGGATTTTTCATTGCTTCGTTTGACGAGATGTTTCTTTCGTGCCAGCACCACATACCGCAAGACACAAGAGCACAAGTGCACCAGTATTGCACATTTCCTGTCTGTAGATTCTGTCTTTCATAACAAGATTTTCAAGCTGTCTCATTCGAGAAGATGCCAGGCAATTGTAGTGTGTGGGCCAAGAAGAGGTTAATTTGTTTGCTAAGTGTCCAGATAAATTCTTCTTCCTCTCTGCTCAGGCTAAATGTTTGTGCGTTCATGTGTGTATGAGTGGATCTCTTTCTGCTCATTGAGATATAGAGCTGCCATGCTGGCGCCGCAGGGATCTCCATGAATAAATGATCTTGCTTTTTTAATTCTTATTCTTTCGTCCCAGAAAAGAAAAGAGAAATTCACTTTGCGTGTATTACGGGGGATGCAGCTAGCAGCTAAAAATACCTCCGACAGAATCTTTGTTGCTAAGGCTTGTTCCACAACTGTTACACCCCCTAGAAAACCCCTCCAAGAGAAACCGATTCTTTGTCACTCGAAAACATGGAGTATTTAGTGTCAAATGCCCTGTCATCATTCCTTCTGCATTATTTTTTACCCGTTAGAACCATTCTAATATGCTTATTTGGTGCTCAAGAAACATATCTTGTTATTAGCATTTAGCATTAGCATATTAGCAAAAAAAGTCATTTATATGTATAATCTCTCTGTAAATGCCCTTTTTTCATCTCGTTTGTTCTGTTCTGTTCAATTCATGGTAAAAAGAGGGGGAAATAGCCCAACCTTTGAGATTTGACCACGGAAGAACATTAACTGAAACGTGTTTCTTCCTGTAGTTTACTGATGAATCATTATGGATTGGTAGAGTGTTCCTCAGAGGCCAAAACTGGCTTTGCATAGACTCTAGTCCTGTCTTGATCAACCTGGATTTGTTTAAATAAGTCTCAAGAGGAATTCAAACTGTTACTGTCATGCTGTACACACACACACACACAGAGAGAGATTGGTATCTCAGTGTGTGACATTGTCCCCTGGAGTTTGATCAATAAGAGTTGTAGTAATGCTCAGGCTTAGAAATATCAATATATTATAATGCTTGTTGAAGACATTTGTTACACTACCATTCGAAGGTTTGGGGTCAGTAAGATTTATTAGAGTTTCCCCAAAAATATAATGCGATCCGAGTTTTCAAGATTGAAAATAAGAAATCTTTCTTGAGCAGCAAATCAGCATGTGATTTCTGAAGGATCATGTGACACTGAAGACTGACATAATGATGCTGAAAATTCAGTTTTGTATCACAGGAATACATTTTACTATTTACTATAATTTAAAATATTTACTGTATTTTTTATCAAGTAAATGCAAGTAAATGCTTGGTGAGCAGTAGAGTCTTCTTTAAAAAGCATTCAAATCTTACACACTCCCAAGTATTTTAACTTTTGCTAAGACAAACATCATTGATCATACTTTTCATACATTTTGTCCTAGAAATACTGTAAATTGTCAAAAATCTCCTAAAGTTTAATTTTGCCAATATCTTGCAAATAGGTAACAGTCATGGATTAAGAGCCACAAAACTCATTTAAAGTTGTCTGTTAAAGCTATTAGAGTCATCCATAGATCTATTATTAAGTTCAGCATCATGTATAGGATCTCCCATCCTCCCATGTTTCGCTCAATACCAATCCAGCAGAAGGTAGTTTCTTCTTCATATAAGCACCATACGTCACATAATAGCTTCTTATGATAACTGGTTATCTTGATAGTGTAAGTGTCTGTAATCTCAGCAGCAATCAGTTGTCCCCTCTTCCTCTCTGAGAGATGTTCTGCTCTCTCGACACTCACTCAAGACCAGGGGTCAATACAAAAATAGAAAAACTAGAGGAACTACCTCAGAGGAAGAGCTAAGTTCACTAAAAACACAGCTAGCTAAAAGTCCACCCAATGCAACTGAAACAGTACCTTAAGGTCAGTTTGTCTTTACTGTCATGTCACATCATGACACCTGCTTATAATGTCAACATCAGCTTTTACGCAGTGTTGATGGCCTTTCTACCATATCTCATGTATACCTCACAAGGCCTCTACTGTGTTTCGTATCAGGATTCCTCACCTAACCTTGCACTCCCTTTTACTTTTATCTTGGTTTTAGCATGTGACAAGAGAGGAAGAGGAAGAGAAGCCAACATCCCTCACAGCAGAAGAGATTAAAGTGAAAATAGATGACTACAACTCCAAAGTGACGGAGAATGGAATGAAATTAGTGAGTATTGATTTGTCAACAAAGCTTATGCATTCATTTGCAACATTTGTGTTGTTATTTGAGAATTTTACTGTGAGAAATGACCTGACTCCATCTGTTTTGTTATCCCCCAGAGCTCAAATGGCAAATACACTGGTTTCATAAAGGTTCACTTGAAGTTGCGCCGTCCTGTGACTGTGTCTTCGGATGGGAAGTCACCAGGGCCAGGTTCCTCTTCTGATGGTTCAGTAAAACGTGCATCTTTCTACCTGCCCTACGATACCGTTAAACAGCTACACATCAGCAGTACCACTACGGTCAGGGAGGTCATCCAGGGCCTGCTGAAGAAGTTTATGGTACAGGATAACCCAGACAAGTTTGCCCTCTACCGTCTGACCCGTCGAGACAGCCAGGGTGAGCGCTCAAATGAAGATGAAATATACCGTAGTATTGTACAAGTACAAAAAGTATAATACTAAGCAGTTTTTTTTTTTTTTTTGTGCTTGATTTTTCAGATCTTTTCCAGAAGTTGCCATTATCAGAATGTCCTCTCTGTTTGAGGCTGTTAGCGGGTCCTGATCTAGAGAACTTGTCCTTTGTACTCAAAGAAAATCAGACTGGCGATGTTGAGGTGAGCTTTTCGGTTCTGTCTAAATGTATCTTTTTTTATATATATATATTTGCCCACCACAATAAACATTCTCAAGTATTTTAATCGTTAAATGAATTCATTTAACATATTTAGGCTGTGTCCACCAAAGTATTTTTGTCAAAGGCTAGAATATTTTTTCAATTTTCAATGGGAGCACCACGTTTTTAAAACCTTTTTCAAGCTGAGTGCCAGTGTTGCCAAGTCCGCGGTTTTTCCATGGAATTGGGCTACTTTAACACTGTTGTCATGGGTTGTTTTTCATGTTCACGGGTTGAAGCAACACCAATAGCACAATATTTAATCTAATTTTACCTGGGAGGCCCGCCAAAAAAGCATATATTTTACCCCCGGAAAGCGCTTTTTAACGGGGACCCCCCTCGAAACTCAATTGGGTGGGTTTTTAAGTGGTATGTTTTTCTCAGCGCTGGGAGTTGAAGAATGTTCAGCTTTAGGTATAACACCGCATTCGTTACTGTTGCTTTTTAGTTAGACGTCCAATCACGGTGGAGGAGGGGCGGGGCAAATATAACTCTAACCAGCTGTTACTCATTCTTTATTTATTTTCTCTCAGTATTCATGTCTGTGCCATATGGGCTTTCCGGACTACTACATATATTGATATGAAAAATAATGATTGCAACATGTAATTCACGATGTGTCTGCAACAGTTACTTCTTAAGATGTTCTGTATCATAGCAACCAAAGCTCAACTGACAAAAAAAAAAAAAAAAACACTGTTCGAGAGAAGTTCTGGCATTTTCAGCTGGCTAAAAACACTTTAGTGGACACATGGCCTATTTTACCTTTTTTTTTTTTTTTTTACAAATATATTTGGTCTCTTGCTCAATCATTATGACATTAAAATGCTTTTTATATTCTTATTCTTATTTATTATTTTATGCTTTTTTTCACAAGATTTGCAATGCATTCAAGGTACACATTTACATTTTATCAGTTCTTGTTTTTCCTGGTAATCGAAACCATGACCTTGGTGTTTCGAGTGCCGTACTTTGCTGTATTCACTACAGAGAACTCTAAAAAACATTATTTTATACAAATATTTTTAGCCTGCTTTATCATAATGAAAATGTTATCCCAAATTTTATTTGGCATGTTTTTATTATTATTATTATTATTCATGATTATTTTTTTTATATGTATATATAATTTACATATAAATTACGTAATCATATATATAATGTAATGTATGTATTTAGAAATTATTTAATACAATTCAATAAAAGCCACATGCAATTAAAAGCCATGCAATTATGCAAACAAAAACATAGGTTTAATAGATAGTTCTGTTTCAGACAGCAGTTTTTTTTTTTTTTTTGGCTATATTTTCATATGTCTGGCTTTACTAATAAGGTGTTCTGTCTTTTTTCAGTGGCATGAATTCTCAGTCCCTGAGCTGCAGAACTTCCTGATCTTCCTGGAGAAGGAGGAGAAGGAGCGTATGCGGCAGGTGGAGCAGCGTTATGCTGCCTACAGGGAGAAGTTGCTACAGGCTCTAGGTCAGGTCAAGAGCAAACCGGGCTAATGTAAGACACACAATCTCCATCACCCCACTGAGCCAACACTGGGCCAGCCTGGAGGACCAGTAGCCCTACAGACCAACTCACAAACCTCCACTCAGGACTTTGTACAAGCTCTCAGCATGCTTCTGTGACCTTTAACCCCCGAAGACAGGTAAAGGGATCGAGGCATGACTAAGACGAAGAGGAGGTTTGGAACTAAAGATTAGTACTTCAAGAGTAATCCTTCTCTCCGGAAATGGAACACTGTTGAAAGCCCAGGAGTATGTTTCTGGCAGTCATGCTTTTTTATATTTGAATGGGTTTTGTTGAGTTTTTCTTGTTGTTTTCACATTGACCCCATCTGTCTGTGTTTTTTACATGCTGCTGCTGCTGTTGCTGCTACTGCAAGTGTTACTGAAAGCATGCCTTTCCCTTTGGTCTCTCTGCTTGTGTCGTCTACCGCATGTCCTCTATCAGGGAATATCTATATGAAGAGCAGAGTGAAAAAGCACTTCCAGTCCGAAAAGTGGGAAGACTTAAATTATAGAAAATATGATGTCTGCAATATATCAGAGGACAGATAGTAATCTTGTCCACATATCAGATTATACAGTACACAAACAATTATAACATGCTACTGAAAATAGAAAAAAAAAAGAGTTATACTGGAGATTGTGTTAATGTAACTATAAACATACTGTATTACTGGTAATGTTTCACCCTACAGCTCAATATGTCACCCCACCGAGTCAAAATATCCCTTTCTTTCTATTTAAATGACCAATATGGCTGCACATCTCTATGATTAAACAGTAATGAAACCCACTGGCCACTATATCTATTAAAAAATGTTTCAGTGGGTCTGGGCTGAGAGCTGAGAATGTTCAGATGCAGACATTTTGAGCTCCTCTAGGAGTATGAAATGGGCCCCATGCTGACTGTTATTCTCTGGAAAGACCCATTGTGCTTTCAGTTGTCCCATGAAAGCTTTTAGAAACACTCAGCACTGACAAATCACCTCAGTCTCTCAAGTGCCCCACCAGAACTTAATGTGCAGGGAGCATCAGAGGATGTGAGGATGGTGGACTGTGGTTATCCGGTAAGCTTTTCTGAATCATTTCGGCTTTTAGCACATACAGTAACACACAAGGTCATGTTAGATTAGAGGGCATCTTCAAGATCAGCGGTCTAAAAAGCTCTGTGCATCTAAACCACAAGCATCTCAATCCGTATTACACTCCTTATAGTAATTACACAATAAAGTTTTTATAAAGATCTTCCTGCTTATGTAAAATGGAGTCGGGATGTCTGTGATTTGCACACCAACACAAACCATTGAGTGGTCCACCAATATGTACAGGAATCAAAATTATTCTGTACAGGGAAAATGAGATGGATGTAACTTTTTTTCCTTGCTTTAATTATAATAATAATAAGGGATATTTTTTTTTAATGTGCATACTTTTGTCTGCTGAATTATGGAGGTGCGTGTGAAATGAATGTATCTGTGACACTGAAGGAATTGATTATTTGTGAAGAGCATTCAAAAGCACTGAAGCGGTTTTCCATATTGGTCGGGAATAACTGTGAACCTGTTAATATGATGTTCCAGGCACTGATATTTCTCTTCTCCCTTAAAAGCACATTTACGTCCCAATCTATTAAAGAACCATGGATTTCTGAACATGACAAGCAGTTTTGTAATGGCTAAGATATAATTTTGATTTGTATGTTTTTAGAGGCACTTTAAAGTCATATGTTTCCATTTGGCTCACTCTGCCCCATGTGCTCTGCCTGTATATTTTGATCTTGTATGGGTACATGTCCTGTTGGACTGGGAGTATCACTTCCACCCTTTAGCAAGCGGCAGGGTCTTGTATGTCTGCTCAGGCTGCGCCCCCTGACAGCCATATTCCTGCTGGCAGTGCCTTTAGTCTCTGTGAAGCTTATCTTGACTGTGTACTGTACATATGCGCTAGATGTCGGGCTTTATAACTCCACGTTGAGAGAGTTCACACACATTCAGTGGCAGTAGCCAGGTGCTTTCAACGTCTGAACCATTAAGTCCATGTGAGACTTTTTTGGACTAGTGTTTAAAATGTTGAAGTGTGTGTGTGTGTGTGTGTATGCGTGCGTGTGTGCGTGCATTTGTTTAATTTATTTTTTGGTTCAGTTTCAGTCTGTGCAAACTTGAATATGTGGACAAATCAGTACTATTTGGCAATCTTTTTTTGTTTTGGGGTATCAAATGTTTAAAATGTCGATTAAGCTGTAAATATGTGGAAGAATTAAATAAAAGGTCACCCTTTCTTGGCGATGAGTCTGTTTTATTTACATTGAAATTGATGAAGCCACTAACAGGGGTTACTAACAATTCTGTAGTTTAAATTATAAATAAAAATAAATGTTATTTTAGAAATAATATGATTTTTCAAAGTTATAAATAAAATAAAGTTTATTAAAGTACGTTTTACAAGTCTTTCTACTTAACAATCTCATGTTTTATTCAATGTGTTCCTTGCCCTTTCGTTGTAAAAGTTGTGAAATTTACTTCTGAGTGAAATTGGTTCTACACCAATTCTGTAGTTTTCTTTAATAAACAGAAATGGTAATAAACAAATATTTAAATTGAAATGAAACAATTTCATTTGGTTACATATAATTTTGTAGTTTTAATTATAAATATAAAATACATTTATGAAATAAATTTAAATGGTTTAATAAATCATTTATGTTGCAATTAAACTTAGATAATTTTAATTATTATAAAAACAGATTTATAAAGTAAATATTAAATAGCATTTCAGATGCATGATATTACATTTTCACTTTTTCTTTTTACTGAATGTTTTATGTACAAAGCTACAATAGGAAATATTGATAAATAACAATGTATGATAATATTCTATTCTGCATCACAACACATTTACTTTTGGGGACTGATATAATAAGTTAGCAATTTTTTTTTCTTCTTGATCTACAGAACATGGAGTAGTTTTACGTCATAGTAAAATGTAATGGTTTCACAAATCATACAGCAGAGGGAGCCCTAATCATGAACAGTAGTTCAAATGCAAACATTTGCTCCAAGTGAAAAAAGGGATATCCAAAGATTGTTTGTAATGGATTGAAGCATAATTATAGTACTTGTAATGTGTTAGATACTTTGCATACTAAGCATATGTATTTATATGGTACTGTGTAGCAGTGCACAGCAAGTCACAAGCGTAATGTTGTCACAACTGCTCTGTTGTGTCTAGTGCAAATAAGAACAGCCCGCATTGAATAGCAGTGTCAAGGGTCAGATAGCGCACGTGAAGTGTATTTTGCACACATGCCATGTTACAATAAAAAACATGTTGTAAACTTAGTTTGAACCGGCTCCACACTGTAAATAAACACTCCACCTACAGGTTTAACAGTATGCCCATACTTGGAAAAGACTTGCAATATTTTAAGGACACCCAGAAACCTTTTAAGTCACCACAAAAAGACAGCAGTTGTGAGTGTCCATCATAATGTTAAAGACCCTTCATAAGGTGCAAGCGCTCACCTGTCCAGTCTGATTCTGAGAGGTCAGCCTGAAAACAATGTCAATATGTCATCTGAAGACACAAATATAGACAGGTCTCAGCTTCCCCTAAGACTGATGGCTAAGAATAGCATACTATGGTCGCGGTCCTGTTGTAAGCACACCCAGTTTAGCTCGACATGTCTCACCACATCACCCCAGTCACCCCAGCATGTGCTCTTCTGCCTCTGTTGATATATATCTGGGCTTTAAAGAGTTTGACAACAACACCAGCTTTGGCAAGGCAATTTGAGATACATATGCACAGCTTAGAACTGTAGTGTTTTGATATTTTCCATTTTTATCTCGCAATAAATCTTTGTTTTGGAGACTGCCCTTTTAGTTGTGATATCTATTTTTGGTTTATGTTTATGTACATGTTTACTTTAAAGTTCAAAATGTTAAAAAAATAAAATAAATAAATAAATAAAATGTTCCACTGACATTGACAGTTGGTCTTCATTTTTACATTTATTTGCATACAGATTTATTTGCATTCTTATAATTCTCATATGTGGCCCTGCTTAGACTCGATAGGTATTTGTTTCTTTTTATTTTATTATTATTATTATTTTATTATAAATGTACAAACATCTTAGTAGAAACTTTGGTTAAATGTAGTCTGAAACCTAATAACTGATTGGTGAATGAAAAAAAAGCATTTGTTTCATGTAAGTGTAATGACTTTGTTTTTTGTTTTTGTTTTTGTGTGTGTGTGGGGGGGGGGGGGGGGGGTATTTTTTCATGGTTCTCAGGAGGATGTAAAACACAAATATTCCTGTCACTCAAAAGGAAGTCACCTCAAGGAAGCATAAGGAAGCTGTAGCGTTGTTTTGGCCGCGCCCCAGTCCCCTCACGTGCCCTCTTTGATGACGTCGCGCTGGCGAAGCCAAATAAGCTCTTAGCAACAAGCTAAGAAACCATTACTGGCATTACGGGACGGAACGCGCATCCAAAACACCCAGACCTTTCGTGAGAACACTTATTTGACATGTCGGAAAGTGTTTGGAAGGGATTATGACTTCATTTGACCTTTCTTGTTTTTATAATGAAAGCAAGTTAGGTTTGTACTATCCGGGAAAGAGAAAACGCTAGCCTAAGCTTGAGCTGCCCTCTGCACCGTGTGCTCTGGCTGGGATGACTCTTCTGTTCAAACTAACAACACGAAAGTCAAGAGAGGGCAATAGTCGAGGTGGTCGATATCGGTTTAATGTTTGGACTCAGTCTCATTATGCTTTAGGGAGACCGTTTGTTTTGACGGAAACGTGTTTGTGTCCTCTTCAACTTTGATTCTTCATCATCATCATCATCATCGAGAACGAGCCCTTCTCATCCACCAATATTTGGGTTCCTCTGGTGCATTTGTGAATTTATGCAAATCTAGTTCCAGTATCTATTAGTTGGGACCTTCGTTTTTGAAATACAGATACATCTGTTACTTCTCCAGACTTGCAGTACAGGTGGTCAAATTGATAAGCCTCGTGAAAACAGCTTAAAGGGGATCATGCCTGAACCCTGCAGCACTGTGAAGTCTCTGTACATCTGACACGCTTCTCCTCGGAAATGAGACTAGACGGACACTGAATTTCAGTTTTGGATGGATCTTGCTTTAGTGAAAACATTTTTCAGAGGAAAAATAAATATTTGATGTTGACTGCATGCAACCATGATGATACTAAGCAGAAAACCAGATGGCCCCATAACTGCAGGTAATGAAATGTTTTATCCAGCTCTGTGAGTTTGCTGTGGCTGGTTTTGGTTCACTTGGCAAGTGAAATAATAGTTGTGAATTGCACTGTCCGTGTTAATAATTCTTTGTTGATGCAAGCAAAATTCACAAGCTTGCAACCACATCTTTCTATTTTTATTCCAGATGATGAAGTTTCACATATTTGTCAACAGTAAAAATGCATGGGACAGTGGGAACAAAGGCCCTTGTAGACTGTATCATGTCCATATTAACAGTTTATTGAACTGACATCTCCGTAAGTTCTAGTAATGGGGTCTGAATGCTCAATAGGTGTATTATATGTGAGGGCTTGTGTAGAGGCACATATTTCAAATCCTCGATTGATTACTTTATAATATTTTAAACCCTTTAGTGCCCATTTCTTCATAAAATAAACTCTTTGAGAATTGTCTTTTTTTTCTGTGCAATAAAAGTCAGTTCTCTCATTGTACGAAAAAAAAAAAAATCCCTTTTGTGTTCTACAGAAGAACTAAAGTCCTGTAGGTTTGGAGTGACATGAAAAGGTTCATTTATTCACTGTCATGTTTTGGATGAATTTAGCCTTAAGGGAAAAGTGGTCTAGGTCATTAAGATGATTTAATAACATAATCGTTCAGAGTTGTGGAAACTGCTGAAACTGAAATGAGTCATGAAGCTTTGTTTAATATGTAGCCACCTGCTGTATAATGTGCTCAAGGAACTGTCTGTTGTCTGGCACACCTGCAACTTGTTTACATACTTCCCTAAGGGGATCTGTGTTTCTCAGATGGGAACATTGTGTTTTTTCCCCCATTTCTTCCTTGTAGTTGTGTAATATAAATCCTCATTTATGTACGGTAACGGTTACATTGGATGATGATGTGGCGAGTGTATTGTGTATTCACAACCCTAATTTTCACTCTTTCTCCACAGCTCGCCTTGGGTATGACTCCTACATGCGCCCTGATCACATTGTGAACCAGGACACTGATGTGAATGGGCAGAGTCCCTCTGGACTGCCTCCTCTCCCAAAACATTCCGTAAGTCCTGACTTCCTCTCCCCCCAGACCCAGTGCCCAGGAATTTCTAGGCGTCATCCTATCATAGGAATCTTTCAGTGAGCCCTAAATGAAAATATTTCCCTAGTGCTCGCATGAACAGTTCTAAAGAACATGATTAAATTCTAAAGAACAGCTGAGATAGAAAATCTGACCCAATGTGACGTATTTTGTATATCAGATTTCTGATCTCTGTTCTTCAAGCTCAATGTATTCAAATGATTTTTCACCCCTGTGGTACAGAGTCTCAGCTAAGCACATGTTCTGCTGACAGTTGTGTATCTTAGAGTGTCACGTATTTAGACAAGCTTTCTTCCCACTTTCTGATAGTGGTACAAATTACATCTGCAGCACATCAAGTCTGTCTATTGTGCCTCACAGCATGTGTATCACATGGAAAGCCAGTGCTTTTAATCTTTCAATAAATATAATTTTATGGTGAGCAAATACACTAAAACAATATCAAGTGTTAAAACTAGACCGATTAAGCCTTTCAGTGAGGTCCGTGTAGCTTACAGTCTGATACGTCAACATGGGGCTGGAGATGATAACGGATATAATCCGATTCTCCACTGTACTATTATGCAATAAATAATTCTGTATAAGTGTTGGATCGGGTGACATTATTTTGCTTTGAAGCTGTATCACTTCTTTGCATGCTACTATACTGGGCTTCTGAGATCATAAAGACTGTAGATAGACTATGTAATTGTTTTTACCCTTAGTAAATAATTAATTAGCAATATTCTTCCGTATATGTTCAGTAAACAATCTGGGAGGGGACGACTTTGATTTTCTGGTATTTGGAGGAATAAACTATCATAGCAGCTTCCAGTAGTTCCAATCATTCATTTAGCTACCGACATAACAGATTTCATTTAGGTCATGTACTCCTTGTTGAGTCAATCAAGCTCTTGAGTCTTTTTGTTCTGATTGAACAGCTGATGCATTTGGCTAGTCTTTACAGTTTCCTTCAGTTCCCAACACACTGGTTTCTATTTTTGTCTCCCTGCTTGGAACTGCCTTTCCATGCCCCTTCCCCCTCCAAAACAATTGGCACAGTTTACTAGGTACCTTATAATTTTATCTTCATGACCTAATTTCCCCCCCTTGTTCTTCTTGTGTTATATGCAAAGCCAAACAGACAATATCTTGGGCTTAACTATAAATCTTTGATAGTGGAATCTTAAATGGAAATGGGACTTGGAGCAGCTATGGTGCATTAAACATCCTGAATGTGAAAGAGAGTTCCTCTATTCAGATTCACTCAGGAATGCCCACTGGGACTGGCTTAAACAACCAATATTAATCAGGGTTCCCACTCGGGTTGTGACGGTGAAGAAATATGCTACCAGTTAATCGACGTGTGACAAAACCAGTAAAACCGGTATCACCGGGGGGGGTGAGGTTTGTTGGAGTTTTCCTTCTCCTCCCTTTCCTTTTAAATAGCTTAATGCCTGTGTACATTTTACTTTCACTCTACGGCGTCAATTGCTTGAATGGACAATAGCAAAATGGTACAACGACAAACTCGCTTAAATTATAAAACATAACTTTTGTTAATAAACCAAATAAAATTACAGCAAGCTATAGTCCTAATATAAAATAAAGAACTTACACAAAATTTACATCTATATAAAATAAAATAAAAAAAAGAAATAAGAAACGCAATAGTGTTTATAAGCAAAACAAATAAGAAAGCTTGGAGGCATAGCATACATGGCATCATTACTTGATGTAAAATAAATAATTTATACAAAATCATGAGATTGTTAGTAGTAGAAAACGTTCAAATGGCCGTAAACCGGACAGTTTTTAATCCAATTGATCGAATGGCAGTCTACTGACTGCCAATGACCTGCATCAGTCTGAAAAGGATTGAAAGACATCAACTACAAGACACCATCCCCCAGCACTGTGGAGACATCAACTGGCAAATGATTTGAATTTATTGCATGTATCACACCCCACACTGATTCTGACTACGGCTAGGCAATTTGATCATGCGCATCTAGTCAGTAAATCTGTAAAATCACTGACTCCATCCTCTGCACTTCTATAACTGTCTGGTTCAGCTCAGCTATCAAATCAGACCTTAGAAGATTGCAGTGGATAGTCCGGACTTCTGATTGAATCACTGGTACAACCCTCCCCACTCTCCAAGAACTGCACTCATCCAGAGTAAAAGGCTGGCAAACTCATTCTGGACCCTTCACACCCACCCCACTTCCTCTTTGAACAGTTGTCATCTGGTTTGTGCTACAAAAAACTGAGCACCAGATTGGCCAGGCCTAAGAACAGTTTCTTTGGCAATCCATCTCATGCTAACTTGGCCAAAAAAGTGTGAAATACACAAAAATACTTATATTTATTTAACATGCATACCTCTTTTCACATGTCTTTGCATTTGTACATAACACTCCTGTATACACCAAAACCATTTATTGTCTACTTTATCTACTTTTTAAAAATATATTTTGTATATTATTTCCTATATACTTAAACTATTTCCATAATATGTCTCGTCTTGTCATTGTCATTCTTTTTGTGCTGTGGAAGCTTCTTCTTCACTTCAATCACCAAAACAAATTTCTTGTATGTGTAAACATACCGGTCAATAAAGGTCATTTTGATTCTGATAGTGATTCAAATGCAGTGGTTGCCTCTAATTTTAAATGGCTACAGAGAGTTGCCTGTAATAGAGCAAAAAACATCTTGTTTGTTTACAAACATTTTCATTCTATATTATATCTTGATCTCACACACACACTCACACACACACACACACAGTATTGGAATCGGCCCATTTGCTTGTAAATAAATCAGAATCTGAACTTTCTTTCCAGTGGTAAACTTTTAAGAGAAGTATTTCTGTAATTCAGTAACTTTTTAAATATTTTGATTATTGTCAAAAGTAGGCTATTAGTACTTCTATACCAAGTTGAAACTTAAATTTTAAAAACATAACAATACCGGCCTTTCTGCAGCACTGGTAGTACCAAGTACAGGCTCATATCTGTACTCCCTGTTAGGCAGAGCTTTCAAATGCTTCTGTGCATATTTATATTGCTTTCCATGAACAGTGATATGCAATAGCCAATCAGAGTTGTTTAGGTTTGTCTGAATCCACTTATTTTTAATTTGACCCTTTTAAAGAAATACTTAATTGAAAAATATTTGAAGGACATATGATATATATAATATAAATATAAAATATAATTTTGTATCTTTTTTTTGCTATGGTGCTAAAATTGGTTCTAAAAAATAATTTGTTGTAATGTATAATTAAACGCTCATGTTAAAGAGCTGATTTTATAGTCGTGGCCATAAACTATTTTTCTAAAAACATCTCAAGCAGAGGAATATATTACTTTAGGGTGTGATCCTTGTGTTTATTTGTCGCCATAATTAAAAATGTCCTAGACATGTCCTCGAAGTCCTGTAAAATGATCAATGAAAAAGTAAGGGAAGCCTGATTAATGATTTTATTTTGTAAGGCAAAAGTTCAGTGCATATTTGGTGATATAGTTGTCTATTTCTCAACCAAGGCAAGAATTATTTCCAAGTGATGTGCTAAGAGAATGTGAAGGAACTGTCATGGTGAAGTCATACACCGTTTCTAAAATAAAATTTCCACATTTTGTTTTCCCAGTCTACTGAAATGCAGTTAGTTCTGTATTTAAATTGCATTTTTATGAAGCATTCAGCACATTTGCAGGTCTTTACAATTAGACTCTTGCCTTCAAAGTGTTTTTTTTTTTTTTTGTATCCCTTGTGAGTATGAAAGTAAAATCATTTTCACCAGTTTTCAGTTCAGGTTCCAATCAGACTGCAAAGACTGTGTCTGGCATTCTCTGTCACATCAATTATCACTCATGCATCAAACCTCTGGTCTCATGTTATTCCCAGGGTTACTAGGCAGCTGATCAGTTCTGCACGTTTGCACTATTGATTGTTTTACACTGGTCTGATTAAACCTTAGTTGAAGTACATTGATTTTTAAGGTCGACGCAAAAACCAGAAGCGATAAGAGATTGATTTTGAACATCCACTTAGCTGAAAATATAATGTTGGCTTTGGTCAACCTCATTTTTGTCTTGTACAGGTTGATGTAACTGTTTGACAAACTGTTAAAATATTTCTTTCCTTTTGAAGGGTGTCAACAAGCCTGCTATGAAGGATCACCTAGTAGTCCGCGGAGGACAGAAAGTGAAGTATTTTTACGAGGACACCTACAACCGCAAACTCAATGGTGTGAGCCAGCACAATGGCACAAGCCAAGTACCTGCGAAGCCACAACCTGCAATCTCCAAAGACAGAAGCGTGGACAGCAACAGCTCTCTTAAGTCATCTGAGAGCTCAACAAAAGTCTCAAAGCTTGGAAGCCCAATGACCCCAGAACAAGCTATCAGGCAATACCGGCAACAATTGACTACCCTGGAGCAGCAGGAGATCCACAACTATCCTGAGATCTATTTCCTGGGACCAAATGCCAAGAAGAGGCAGGCAGTAGCTGGGGGCACCAACAATAGTGGATATGACGATGACCAGGGAGGATACATCCACGTACCTCAGGACCACCTTGCCTATCGCTACGAGTTCCTCAAGGTGATTGGCAAAGGTAGTTTTGGACAAGTGGCAAAAGTTTACGACCACAAGTTACAGCAGCACCTCGCCTTGAAGATGGTGCGCAACGAGAAACGCTTCCACCGGCAAGCTGCTGAGGAGATACGAATTCTGGAGCACCTGAAGAAGCAAGACAAGACAGGCAGCATGAACGTTGTCCACATGTTGGAGAATTTCACCTTTCGCAATCACATATGTATGACTTTCGAGCTGCTTAGCATGAACCTGTATGAGCTCATCAAACGCAACAAGTTTCAGGGTTTCAGTCTCCCACTGGTACGCAAGTTTGCACACTCTATTCTCCAATGCCTGGAATCACTCCATCGCCATAAGATCATCCAC
The DNA here is from genome assembly GCF_023724105.1 of Carassius gibelio. Classification (NCBI taxonomy): domain Eukaryota; kingdom Metazoa; phylum Chordata; class Actinopteri; order Cypriniformes; family Cyprinidae; genus Carassius; species Carassius gibelio. Next base: position 12,613,813 of record NC_068381.1, read on the forward strand.
TGTGACCTGAAACCAGAGAATATCTTACTGAAGCAGCAAGGCAGGAGTGGGATCAAGGTCATTGACTTTGGCTCCAGCTGTTTCGATCACCAGCGTGTATACACATACATCCAATCCCGCTTCTACCGTGCACCCGAAGTCATCTTGGGATCGCGATATGGTATGCCTATAGACATGTGGAGCTTTGGTTGCATTCTGGCAGAGCTGCTTACTGGATACCCTCTGTTTCCTGGTGAAGATGAAGGTGACCAGCTGGCCTGCATGATGGAGCTAGTGGGTATACCATCTCAGAAATTGCTGGAACAAGCCAAGCGTGCCAAGAACTTTATCAACTCCAAAGGCCACCCACGCTACTGCACAGTCAGCACACTTAGTAATGGCACTGTCATCCTCAATGGGAGCCGTTCTCGCCGAGGAAAATTGCGAGGTCCCCCAGGAAGCAAGGAGTGGGCGGCGGCCCTCAAAGGCTGTGATGATGCCATGTTCATTGACTTTCTGAAGAAGTGTCTGGATTGGGACCCTAGTACTCGAATGACACCAGTTCAGGCCTTAAGACACCCCTGGCTCTACAAGAGACTGCCTAAGCCTGCACCTGGTGGCGAGAAGTCCGTGGTGCCCAAACGGATCACAGAGCACAGCACCTCTTTCCCTAATGTCAGCTCCAAGGTACCCTATGTCATGGGCTCAACCAACAACAAACTCCGGACCACGATAATGCTGCCGAAGCTTGTTTCATAGAGATTCCTTAGCTTTTCAGGGATAAAGACACATGTAGCAGTTTATAGAAGTGGATTTTTTTTTTCTTCGTTTTGGTTATTTTTACTAAATGAGTGTCAAAAAACATACAGATTAAATTTTTAATGAAGTTTAACAAGCAAAAACAATTTTATACATCTATACTGTGTTTTTATCAAATGGCCTTCAGAGTGTAAAATTCTAAATTGACATCAGGGCTGTTTTTTTACACCTTGGTCTTGAAATGAGTGCTGTTTGTTGGAGTGGGTGAATTTTTTTTATGCTGTCTGCTCATCCTGTTCTTTCTAAAGTTTACACTACTTATGCTCAGACAAACATACAACTTTTGCATCTCTAAGGGCTGCTTTGCATTTATGTGACTCCTAATATACTTTTTTTGAGGGCTTAGAGTGGATGTTTGCAGTTGTAGGTCAAACGTCTGACTAATCTTCATTTAAAACAAATTGAAAATGTCTGTTGGGTGTTTTAAAGCCCATGTTATCATCTTAAAAATTGATCTAATTCAGAGGAGCACATTTTTTATTTTAACAGTATCCTCCCCAGTCACTTGCATCCCAATGAGAGGTCAAACTCTAAGCTATTTCTCTCCACAGCTCTTTATTTTTTGAGAAGTTGTTGCTTTGTTAAGTTACGCTAGAACAAGATGAAGAAAGTTCGATTTGTTGGTAAGCAGTAGAGTAACGCAAGTCACAATGCTGTCTGATGGCCATGGCCATTCCTGGGAGGTATTGGGAATGCTTTTGGGAGTGCTTTTTTGGAAGATATTGGTCAGGTTTCACTTGAAGGCAACAGGCAGTATCACATGTTTGGCTGTACATGGTGGTATGTATTTCTCCGAAGCTGCTGGTGGGGGAAGGGAATTGTTGGCAATATTTTCTGATTGATACCAAACAGCTAGTGTAAGGACTTCATACACATATTCAAATTACTAGCTAACAAATAGGTTGATTACAGGCTTCCTCCAGGATTCGATTAGTCCTATGAAAAATTTGTCCAGTAGTTTTTAATGTTTAATTTTTGTTTTGTTTGCAACTACAGCAACTATTCTTGTCATTCATACTGTGAGGGAAGATATGAAAAAAAGCAGCCTGACGAGATAATACGGGGTATTTCCCCTCCCCCAGAGCTCAGCTTCAATACATAGTGATTATTTTCCATTGACTGGTTGATTGTGTGGTCTGAAATATCTCTACACAGAGACCTATTTTGTTCCCTTCTGTTAGGTTTACAGGAGAATCTTGTTTTTTATACAGTTCGGCACGTTCACCCACCCACAATGACGCTGGTCAGTGTCTGCACTTTGAGTATTTGTCCATGTGAAACCCATTATTAGGACAAACAATATGCATTTGCTTGTTAGGTACGTTGTTGTATTATCTAATGTACACGTTTTGTGACACTGCCTCACTCTTTCTAGCTGTGAATTGGACACTTAATGTTTAGAAGCTAATTGTTGCAAGGTAGGACACTAATCTGCTAAAGGACTGTGAAAATGAACTTCGCTTAACCCATTGGCCCTGACAGGTGAGTGCAAAGCATCTGTATGCTACTTGGACCAAGTGGACACCAGGCAAGTAGTTGTGAAAGTCCCCATTATTGGAAAAACATCATTGCCTTTTCACAACTCTTTCTCAGGTTTTAACCTTTGCGATTTAATAGAGATTTATATAGGATTCCACACACTTAGCGGGTGTAAGGATGATGCTTTGGCACTCAATAATGCTAGGTTTCAGAAAAACTTTATAGCTTCAGAGATGTAGGTGCTATAAATAAGACTATGAACTTTCGGTCCTCTGGTCTATGGTGTCTTTGTCCAATCATAATTTTTGGGTTCATATGTGGTGTCCTGCAAAGTTAAAGTTGCTCTATGTGTTCTTGTAATACATCAGGGAAAAGTGTCCAGGCAAAAGTGGTTTTAGTTTTTTTTTTTTTTTTTTTTTTTTTTTTTTTTAAATCTCTTTTCTTGCTTGTGAAATCCATCTTGTATGCTCTTGAGAGGTCTCTACTGCACCAATGATAGCATCTTGCTCCACATCTTCCTACTTGGCTTCAGCATTCCTGCCTTTTTGTGTTATCTTGAATTTGCGTTATCCACCAAAACACCCTTTCACTTGGCTGTCTCTGTGGTTTGTCTGGGTGTGAACCCCTCGCTTTTGGGGGAACCTAGTCTTGTGCCTTTAACTGAACACACTTGACTAAATCAGCACTAAGCACAGGATGACTAATGTTTCTCTTCCAGCTTTAATGGTCAGGTTTTTGTATTGCTTTTATTTCACCCCTTTATAGAGTTTTTACTGTTAGCCGTGTTTTAAAGAGAAGTGAAAGAGATAATCATGTAAGTTCCTTTAAACTGTCTGTTTTCTGTTGGCCATGTGGTTCAGAGCATGATAATCACAGAATGCATGAAAATAAGTGATAAAATGAAACCAGAGTAAATGACATGATTTAAATAATGACAGTGTGTGTGTAAGTAACCAAATGAGCTTGTATTAGTTTCTTTTTTTTTTAAGAAAAAAAAAAGATAAATAAAATCAATATTACCAAGCTTTTGTTAGAAATCGGTCTGTTCTTTTCCTAACATTCACAGGTTAGTTAACTCAAAAATGCTCTATTTTTGTAGTAAAGATGGCCTGAACTGAAGAATGAGGATGGTTATAAATCTTATATATGAATTTTATTTTTAATAACATGGTCTGTTTTTTTTTTAAGTTTTTATATGTGCAAAAGCTGCATGTCAAAAATCAACCCATATCTGGTGCATATAGCCAAACTATTTTTTTTTTTTTTTTTTTTTTTGGAGGGGGGGGGTAATTCGTTACCCATCATATGTACGTCACGGAATGGGTAAAAGTACAGGATCTGGTCTTACTTCCAGTTAAGTGTGAATTTAAGCTATTTTAACTTCTCCAGTTAAAAATTACTGAATGGAGTGTACTTCCAAAATAGACTACACAATTGTAGGGAAATCTGAACAAAAATGTTTTAGTCCATGGTAAAGTGTTATTCCATGGTAAACTGGGCCATCTGACCAGAGTAGACTCAAGGAAAAGAGCGGTTTAGAGACACTGAAGTTTAGAACTGCTTTGCATGAATCGATTGAGAACTTTGGGAAATAAGGAATTATATTCTAGTTATAATAAATGCATATTTTGATCAAACAAAATACTTTTTTGACCTTGCATACATGTAAATCTATTGTAGGAGACTCCCAAAACAATATCAGGAACCTCAAAAATTGCATAATGGCGCATTTTAAATACTGATGTGTATGAATTAAACAGATGGGCACATCACCTGAATCTCTGACTGTTTATCTGAGTAGTATGTGCACAAGATATAAAATCAAATTGTGCATAAGCTTGTGCGTAGTAATAGTTCATGTGGATTTGGATCTGCAGTTTTCTGTAGCTTACTTAAGGACTCAATGTTTCATTTTGTCCTCGTATTCCCTTTTCTAATCCTTATAAACCTGAAATTATAGATCCAAATTGCAGCATTGGCTCGGTTGAATGTTCAAACTTTATAGATTATCCTAGACACCAAAGTAGGTCATTAGACAAAGTGATGTGGAGAAACAACAGAATACTTGAAAACAGTCACAAAAGAACTAAATATATTCAAAAGTAGACATTGTTTCTTTATGAGGCAATATATGAATGGGTGTTTATTAGACTGTGATCTCCAGCTTCACTGAAACTTGTTGAAACTCCCCTGAGGGCAACAACAGAGAGAACAAACCGGTCGGTTGGTATATTTACATAGGATGAGCTCATTCCACAATATTTACATGTTCAAAGCGGATGTGTCCTGTATACGAAGAACACACAAAAAACTTATGTAATCTTCTTATTTCACAATACCCCACTTAGTCACAATATAATTTGTCAAATGGGTGGTTCTGAGTATCTTGGTGCGTTTTGGCAAAAATATCCAAATTATTGCAATCACTGTGTTCTCCCAGCTGATGTAAATATCAGGTCCTAAACTATGTAAAATGTTTCTCCAAACATGTAATATTCTGAATTCAAGAGAACTTAATTAAATATACCCCTTCTCCTTTTTCCTTCCACCCACTTCTGATTTTTCTCAATGAGCTTTTAAACATGTTGTTTGCCTAGCCTCATAAAAGCAGAAATATCTTTTGTTGATCTTCCAATGAAATCCAACTTGAGTTCAATGCTGTTTAACCAATTAAGATTGCATTTACAGTTAAAGCTGTTCTGATAGCATTTCTAACAACTGTGGTTCAACTACCTTTGTTACACCAATGGCTAATGTTTAACAAATAGTTTTCAGGATATGCAAAGTGTATGTATACTTAAGTATCTTTAGTATATTAATAAATTGAGATAAACAGCATGCATTTGGGATAAATTAGAGCAGCTGAGTGACTTTAAAATCCTGTCTGGGGCAAGTCGTGACCGTCTCTTCACCAGTCTTCCACGTGTCCAATCAGGTTTAGAACAACAGTGCGTCAAGCTCTTGTTTCTCATTGAGATTTAGTGATGACATGGTTGATTTAGCCTCAAAGAACTGTCCTGCTAGAAGAGTGCCGATTAAGTCAATCCCATTAAGGGTCCAAAACACTGAACGTATGGCCCATATGGCTTCATCTGTAGCCAGGCACAGCTCGAATGGTCCAAGTAGTCACATCCTCCCTCCCTTCACCCTTTGTGTCAGGGACAGTCTTCCAGGCTGAGGGTTTTACAAAGACTTAGTCCTGTAGCCATATGGAGCCTTCACGGGGGATTCTAGACCAGCCGTTATGATGACAGTGTGACCATTCATTATTGTTAAAGAAAAGTATGACAAGGAAATACCAAATACTAAAATTCTCTAATCAATGTACATTTATAGCACACACAAATGTTGAGTAAAAATATCAGGGTGTCTTTTTAATCTTTATAGCAATTATTTTCAGTACTGAATGAATTCTAAGTACTTCTATTCAGAATTTCTCTCTGTCCACTATTTTGGATTTATATTTTTGCTGAGCTCATTGTAGTGCATTTCTCCCAAAATTGGTTTTGTTGGAGGCTCAATATAACCCCTAGTTAGGGAGCTCACTAAGAGTGGTAATTTTGCATTTAATCCAAAATATCTTTGTATTCTCAAGAAAAATGCAATGTACATGTAATGCTCATGGAGAAACATTTGTGTGTAGGTGCATACCAAATCACATACTTACGCACCGTCCATGACTTTTTAGTATGAATTGTGCGAGTAGTGCTTTCACACTAAAAAATCCAAAAAGAAAAAGTGCAATTCATACACTATTGTGTTGAGTACATAGTGCATAAGTACATTGTGAATGAGTGCATCATTTGGGATGCAGCTTGTGTGTTTTCTCTGGAAAAGGCATGATCTTGTGAATTAATTCATGAGCCTGGGCAAAATAAAAGAATCAAAGCAACACAGCTGTTTTGATACAGCAACTTCAGGGCAATTCAGTGAATGATAACCAGAAGGAAAACATCCTTTTTTTTATTCATATTGTTGTCACATGCTTCATGCTTTTGCATGCCTCTTTTGCATGAGGAAGATACTTTAATTCTTTTTTATTGTGCTGAGTTTTATAGTGCCCATTTTGAAGCCCACTATTGCTACAGTACAGTCAGTTCAGGATTTATATGCTTGTTAGCTTGAGGTGATCTAATAAAAATAACTGGAATGGAACGATTGCATCAGTGATAAAAAAGAAGACACATTACTTGCCCACCTGGATTTGCGTAATAGTCATATTGACATCTTTCATGTTAACTGAATGAAATGCGTCAGTGCCTAGTGAGTCACTGATGTATCATAACGTTTTCACACGCTGTTGTTGCGAACTACTTTCCTATAAACATGTCCCAATAAACCATGGCCCTGTAATTATTGTGACAGTTGTTCTGAGAATCGACCACACGGGTGTAATTTGTCTGGTAAATCTGTGGCCTTTATGAAAGGGTGTTTTTCAAGAATTAAGGCCTGAGGAGAACTGACTTACAGCAACTCTTCTAAAGAAAATGTTTCAGTATTGACAAGCTCGCTAAATATGAATTATTCATCTGCGGTATGTGCAACCGGAAAAAAAATGTGTGTGTCTGTGTATGCCCTCATTGCACTTCTTTGTTTCCATTCTTATAATACTGTTTTAAGTTTCGCTATTGGGAGGGAGGGAGGAATACTTTATTAAAGGGGTCATTTGGGTGTGTGGCGTTGTTCCGTTGAGAAAGTAAAACTACTTTGTTTTTGCCTTCCAAAAGAAAACACGACTAGAAATCATGTTTTTATCATGTTTATAATGGGTTTTATTTTTTCGTCTCGTCGCTCCGGCTGGACAAGGCATCTCGATATATTAAGAGGCATAACATTTCCTTCCCATGCTTGAGGCATTCGGCCAATCACAACGCGCTGGATAGCTGGCCAATCACAGCACACCTCGCTTTTCAGAGAGATGAGGCTTGTGAAAATCGATGCGTTTCAGAACAGTGGGGCATAGAGGAGAACCAATAATGTACAGTATGTGGAAAATAATGTGTTAATGTGTCTTAAACTGCATAAACACATTTCATTACACCAAATACACAAAATAATGTTCTTTTTAGCAGAATCATATGACCCCTTTATAACTCAGCAATCTTGCACCACCCTGCCCCCCTAACAAAAGCCCTCATTCAGTTGCAGTCTAACACATGTCCGCACAAGCCATGCACAGGTCCCCACAACTGCAGTGGCAAACAATTTGAAAGGTGGGGCTGCATTTTAGGAACATTTGTCCCACAACCCACACATTCCACATTCCAGCGCAGCAGCCAGAGCCACAGTAACAGGAGCACTGCTCGAGGCTCAGGACGGGACGGGACTGGCACACAGACACAGAAGAAGTAGCTATACTTATGATAAGTGTGGCCTACTTACTTTATAATAAACCAGCAACAGATAAGATGTATAAATCTCATAAAAACATGCCAATATTTCACTCATACAATCAAAAGAAAAACTTTTGTTATTATTATTATTATTATTATTATTATTTATTATTTGGTTAATAAAAACTAAGTCAGTTTTTGTAAAAGCCACCTAAGTTTACCATGCTCAAAAAAAAAAAAAAGCAATAAAGTTATAACTTTAACATAATGTAGTGAACCAAACTGACAATGAATTAATTACTAAAATGACTGAACTGCAGGACTCAAAGCATGTTTATGATTAACTTTATAATAAAACATATCTTAAACATATTTTGTTTTAATTTGTTTCCAGGGCTTTTTTAAGTTTTTTTTTTTTTTTTTTCAGATTTTATTAAATTTCAGGTTTATTTCAGTTAACAAAATAATTTTTTTAATAGTTTTACTTTCAGTTAATAATAACAACACTGTTATTAACAGGCTTTTGTACAGGTATTCTTTATCTTATCAGTGTTTTATTTATGTGTTTTTTTGTGGATGAACTTCCTCATTCCTCTGTGTCTTACCTTTGTCTCGTCTCTTTCTCTATGACTCTCGTGCTCTGTCTGTCATATGTTTTTTTTTTTTTTGATGATTTGTTTATGGCTGAACTCAGCACGACTCAGACACCACTGGAATAGCACATGATCCCACAGTCTGCCTGGAGAGCAGCAAAATGAGAGCATGTTCCTCTTTTGGAGTGTCCATCTGAGGAGCATCTGCCTGGGAACCCCATATTTTGTGCCTTATAATGACAAACTTATTTCTGAAAAAAATGCAGATGCTTTTTTTTCCCTTTTTTTCTTTTTTCTTTCTTCTTCTTCTTTTTACACAGACCCTTTAAAAAAATCTGCTCTTATTTTTCTGTCTCCCTGGCTCACCAAAAGTAATTTCCTCTCTCTTTTCTGTTTTCTGTTGCCTTGCATAGTTCTTAAAGAGGTCACAAAACCAGCATCCCTGTTCTTTGACGCAACTCTCTCAAATAGCCCTCTCTATATCATGCCATTCTAACGGAGATGTTTAAATAGTCGGAGCAAGAGACATCAACACCAACTGACTCCACTCTTATAGGGCAAAGTATATTTGTCATCATGGCAACAGTCTGACCCCAGATATGTTCATGTGAATTGTTTTTAATAATGATATCATTTTTTGTTTGTTACATAGGGCAATATCAAACCAAATTGGAATAAAAAGGAAAAAGTGAGTATTGACATCAGCAGAGGGAATGAATTATGGCTGACCTTTTAATGCACCGAGCAGACTTGGTGACTGCAGTAAACTGTATACAACTGTTTACAAAAAGAAAAATAACTTTTGGATTGCAGCCACTGTTCTCTCAGGAAAGGATTTGTTCTAAAGCAGTATTATGAAAATTGCTGTTAGCATCCTGTGAGCGGCCTACTTTCCCCCGGGGCAAACTTCTGGTTCAGAGTGTGCTATATAAAGATGTAAGTGGGGTTTCAGTCTTGTGCTGTTTATGCAGGACCTTTAGCGAACCTGATTCAGTAAAACTCTTCTTAGTGCACAGTTTTGGATATTGTTAATAATGTGTTGATTTCCAAATGATGTGACAGTGTTTTACTGAAAATAGTAAAGCGAATTAAATCCAAGACTGTGCCACATCACAGAACTCAACATACAGAACACAATAAGGGTTATAAACAACAGATAGATTTGAATTTAAACACTTTGAGCAGAAAATGAATTCCAGTTACCAACAAATGAATACATAAATGTGACACAACAAAACTAAATGTGACCCAATGAAGCATTTTTTAACTATTTTTTTTTTCTAAATTGTAAATTAAACAAAGATTACTGGATTATTTCAGATTTAAATTTGCATTTTTAATTCAGTGTGTTGCTTGCTGTTTATTTGTCACTATTCGTGGAACGTATTAGTCATTTTTGAGTGAAAAGGGTAAATTCTACACTGCATGTTATGCTATGTTATTATTTATTATCTTTTACATTAGTATTGTGCATCTTTATATGCAACAGCAGTCAAACTTAGTGTCACTGTTGCTAGGTAAACACGTTATTTGCAGCCAGTGTCAGATTTCAGTGGGGAGGCTGCAAAAGCAGAAAAACCATCCTGGACAAGATTACAGGTGACTTTCGGTCCTGACTTTCCCCTGCGGTTCACAAACAGGAGTGGCTTGTTCTTCTGAATAATCTAAACTACTTTTCCATTGTGGGTTCAGCAGGGCTGAGCTTATTCAAATGATTCTTTTAAAGAAATCAGGTCTGTTGAAAGTTGGGGACAAAAACGGAAATGTTTATCTGGACCCTGATTTGATTCGGCCTCTTAACAGATTGATAATTATTAATACAATAATGATTCTCTGCAGGGCTTTGCAGTGCTGAGTGGCATATTCATCTTCATTCAGCATGTTTGTCTTCATCTCTAGATCTGTAATGTGACATTTGTGGTTATAAAATACATTGAACGACTCATAAACTATAATCAACACATAATTAAACTGTTGACATTATGCACCACTGTTCAAATGTTTGGGGTTGGTAAAATGTATAAATGTTTTTTGAAAAAAGTATGATCACCAAGACTACATTTGATCCAGTAATTTTAAACATTTTAAAATAAATGTGTTCTTTGCTAATAGATTTTCAAATGTAGTTTCAATTCAATTCAATTCAAGTTTATTTGTATAGCGCTTTTTACGATACAAATTGTTGCAAAGCAATTTTACCGAAAATTTAATTTCTACAATATTTAGTAGTAGATTATCAGTGGTGGTGACTGTCAGTTCATGTGCATATGGCAGAAATGTTTGGAAAAGTCAATTAAAGATGTAGTCAAACAGACGATGAACACTATTAACAGCAATTATTATATGATGCAATCACACTTATAGCAAAATTTGGTTATGTAAAGTTATGTTGTTTCAGGGTTAGCATCATCTGAGGTCCTATGAGGGGGTGACATCATCTCTTCTCAGGTGTTCTGGATCCGGACTGAAACTATTAAATGTTTGATCATGATGTAGATTATGCAATAACAAAAACGAGACACACAAGTACATGCATACATGCATACTCACAAAACATAAGAGGAGTCTTCACCAGTGCAGTGCTACAGGCTTTATTGACCAAACAGGGTGGAGCAGTTGAGTTGGTATATAGTAGTGGTGCATAGCAACTTAACTGGAAAAACAGGCTTGAAGTGTCTTTGTTGAGTTGATGGATGAGTAACAGTAGATCTGAGTCAGGGTAGATGATGAAGGACTGAAGATGTGGTAGATGATAGCGAGCAGAACTAAGGGAGTCAGACAGTAACACACATAGGTGGTTTTACATGTGGTGACGTGCAACAGGTGAACCGAGAAAGAACCCAGGTGACTGAGATCACGTGGGAGGATTTATGGGATCTGGTCCGTAACACATATAAAAGTCAAAGAATGACATCACCACATCTCTTATTATCTTCAATAAGACATCAGATTCAGCTAGAGTCAAGATATCATATGTATATATATAATTTTTTTTCTTTTTTTTTGTATAAACTATTCTCTAAAACTTTGTTTGTAAATAAATTGTATATGTATTTGTCTGAGTGACAACCTATATGTGTGTGTGTGTGTGTGTGTGTTTGTGTGTTTTAGATGTCTGTGTTTGTTGTCTTAGTTTGTTGCATATGAGCAAATGGCGAAAGAAGCCCAGGGACTCTATGGCCAGGCCTCCTTTCTCCTGTCAGCAGGACTGGGCTCAAATCAAGGCCATGAAGGACTCGATATCCTTCTGCTCATGAAAGTGCTGTTTGAAAGTCTCCTTTTCCACTGGTCTGAGGTCAGTTTTAGAATTATTTGGGTCAGCAAAGCTAGTCAAGGATTCAGTATAAAAGGAAACAAGGCAGCAGTCATGTCCATGTAAGTTAGGGATTCCTGCTCATCCGCTCCATCTGAGCCACAGCAATTATAGACACAGACACAAGCAGAATGACGACCAAACAAACTGCCATGGTATAATCTGTTATGTTCGTTTTAAGTTTTCAGTTAATCAATTTTGTTTTATCATATTTAAACTTATATGTTACTGATGTTACAGCAAATGCGCCACCAATTACCAAATTATGATTTGAGAACACTATAGATTTATTCATTTATCAGATGCTTTCGATAAAAAATGACTTAAAAATGAAGAATACAACAAGTAAGTCAATTAATATGAGAAATGTTAGAGATAGAAAGTTTCAGATGCTGCTTACAATAGTAGAGCCATGTCTATGTCATATTAGTAACCATTTCTTATCTCCTCATAAACATCTGAAGTGTTCTGCATTATCAAAATGTGATCAAACTCGAGGACATGGAGAGTGGAATCAATTTAATATTTGGTTCCATGTTCCCATTATTACACTTCTGCCATAAAAGAATGCAGAAAACAACCTTACCAGCCTCTGTAAAAGAGAACAGACTAAAACATCACAGTGCCATCAATATGAGATCTCTAAATTATTCAGCTCTTTAGTTACCTCAAGTAAATGGCAGTCTGTTTTGATATTAAGAATGCAGAATCGTTTTATGTAAGTGCCGCTATTATATTTGGTTGTTCAGCACAAATCTTACAAGTGTGCTTTTAGCCATCTTGTGAATAATGCAGCTTGTTGGACTTACCAACCTGGAACATTGCCTAATAGGTTATCCCTAAGAAAGATCATTTAAAGTTTATATCTCAAGGCAAGCTACATTTGTCAGTCATTATTCATATGCATCTTCATTGTCATGTAATTCAAACATAGCCATTTATTTAATCCAAAACAAAATTTCACATTTATTCTCTTGTGAGAGGAGGCATTTTTTTTGGCTTTCCCTTGTGACTTGTACTGAAACCTGCTACAATGCTTGGTCTCCCAGATCAAAGTGTAGCTCAGTCTGCATTGTTGACCACAAATAACAAGGTGTAAATATTTGATTCGAGGTCTAATGCACTTCATTATATAGTTCAAGGTTTGACTAGTCAGCATTGCATTGTATCCATTCCTGCTTGCCTTGGAGAACTCTGTTCAGGAGACATCTGTACACACTATTTGAGTTGAAGTGTAATTGGCCAAGAGGCCTTGCTAGGGGTAATTCAGTTAATCCTATTAGACAGTGAAATCTACACTGAAACATGAGGCTTGTATATGAGAATGTGATACTTATGCAGATGTCTGAGGCATGGCAGTTTATTTAAAGCTATGTCTGGATGACATGGAGAGGGATTAGCTTAGAGAGAGGTTAACATTCATGCAAAGATGATAAGGAAACACCTCAGGTGGCCTTTGGATCAAATACCCAAGATGGCCATTGCGTATGCATGAGCGGAGACTCTGGAAGTGCCCGACCCATGTCTGTGGAGTATGTCTGAGAGACCGCCATGATGGATAGGAGTGGTAAATGTAGCCCACATGATTGGGATCAAAACAGGCCAAGTATTAGAGAGCCATTAGACTGATGTTAGCCAGGTCAATGTAAAGAAATAAAGAAGTATCTGAAAAAGAGTGCCTAAAATGATGATACATGCATGGGGCAACTTCCTTAAGCAATGTTGCTTGGGCACTTCCCCATTGAGAATGGGTAACAAATTTCTAGATATTGTAGATCGGTCACGGGCCCTGTGTCTCACCTGGTTGTCCAGTGATGGCAACATTGCCCAAAGTTGTCCAACAACATTAGAGTATGAGGCCTATACTGGAGCAGAATGGGGAAGAGGAAAACCTCGTTTTGGATGTGGGACAGTTAAAGACTCTAGATAAATAATGGCAAAATCTCTACATCGAATGAAATACTTTAAAATTATCTTCACGCTTCCCTGAAATTACATGAATTACCCACAAGCATTGTAGCATATAAGAGTGACTTATGTTTCAGGGGTAATCCTGCACACAAGTGGCTCTTGTAATCTAAATGCAGGATCAGAAGGTTTAGGCGGATTTGGCATCTGTGCCCAGAAGCACCTAATGCATGAACCGATAGGTCTGTAAGATGAAGCAAGTGGCTCACATTTCCTTATCGCTGCTGGCCAGAACTGATCAGAGATCAGCTGGGAATTGTAGAAAAGAGTCGACAGCAGGTGCGTGGCACTTTTGTACGTCAGCGTGTGCCTCTTAGATTGGATAGACTGCCAATAGGCCAAAATAGAAGCTACTCCAATACTGCTGCAAAAACACACTGGTGTGACTGATATTGTAATAGATAATGCATTGTCTAATTTGTCAATTATAGTTGACAAATTAGTGCATTATTTATATAAATATACAGATTTAATATTATTAAATATTCATAAAATATAAGTAGATACTTTGACTGTTTTGTTCCACACCCAAAAAATAGTTGAAAACATAACCACTGCAGAACTACTGTAACACTGATCAACTGTGGTGTATTATTACTGCATGAATTGCATGAACAAATTGAGTGAATGATTCAATGACTCATGCATAAAGCAAGCCACTTCTTTCATTCCTCGATGAATTGGTCTTTTTGAATGAATCGGTTGAGTGAATAATTAAAATTACTCACTCTTGAAGACAGCCACTTGTCGCCACTGGTGTAACTATTGAACCTGCAGAAAATTTGATTCATACATATATTTTAAGATGTCAGTAGCTGACTGGCTAGACATTCTGTGAAGCTGTCTTGATACAGTTCTATTGGAAACAGCACTATAGCAATAAACATTAAGAAAATCTACTAAGATGTTGGAAGATTCAGTATATATAGGTCAATGGTGAATGTCCCACTGAATGAATGACAACTTTAATTCTGTTCGTTATTCTGTAAACCTACCTGGCTGGTTTCCATCTAGAGTTTTGGGTTACTGGGTCTGGTGTTACAGACATATAGACCTGCTTTGAAATTTCATCTGAAGCCCATTTGGATAAACGATTCCAAATCGTTTGTACATGACAAATGGAGCATCTTAGTCATGTCATCAATTTGCTCCTGTGACTGAGAATTGAAGTGAAAAGTGGGGCAGTTTTTCTAGCTGAGTGAGACACAAGGGAACTTGGCACCCAGAAGTAGGCTAATAAATTTCTGCCATCAAGCCCTTTGTTGTTTATGGAAATGACAAAAGGGAGAGACGACAGGCATTTTCATGTGACTCAAACGTGCAACACTGGGACCATCCACACAGCCCTTTTGATGCCCTACTAACCTAAGAGCACTTCATGGCATTTTGTTAGCGCCCTTCATTGTACACCAATCAAAATTTTGGTGGGACAGTTTCAAACACTCACACAAAGGATCTTATTGTTTAGCATTTGTTTTAGTTTCCTTATAGGAAAAGTGTTCACTGAACAAATTATGCCAACAACCCTACGGAGGATAAGCCATTTGGAAAATGGAATTATGGATGGATAAACAACTTGTGAGTTTTTGATGGCTGTCTATGTAAAAAAAAAAAAAAAATCATATCACATAGTGACTTCATATCCCACAACTGCAAATAATATCTCACAATGTGTCTTCATATCTTGCAATTGCAGCTATATTTCTCATATTTGCAACTTTGTATTTCACAGTTTAACAATGTATCATTGTGTATATATATATATATATATATCTTACTCATCAACCATAGAAACATTCCATCTTTAGCCACGACACTGTCACATGGAGATTGGAAAAACACTTAGAAAGAAATCAAATGGTACACTATGAACATTGTACAAAGTCTTAATATTTTTATTCATTAATTTATTTCTTTTTTAAATCAATTTTATTGCTAGATAATGGTGCAACGTTTTACAACAGTAGCATTTCAAATGTTCCTATGAGATAACACTGTGTCTTAAGCTACAGCACCTGGATTCCACAGTCTCTGGATAAATGGGAACATGTCGATCTGTCTTTTGGGCTCTGACTGATGTAGCCTGTGTATGCATATGACACTTCCGAAGGTTTTTTTTTTCCATGCACAAATAAAGCTAGAAAAATGGCAGCTTTTTCTATGTGTGTTTGCCAGTCTTATCATGCTTACTGTCATTAGCAGGAGGTGGATAACATATGGTAAACACTGGTTGAATTGGTTGGGTGCAGTGGGTTCACACACACATCTGTCCATACAACCAAGCCAAGTCTGTTTTCAACAGACTACGTGTGAAATCAAATCCTTTTGCCATTATAAAGTTCTCCATTAGGCTCAGTTGTTTTTAGCTTTTGGGAAGCAAGCATGACTGGAAGCAGGTTGCAAAAAAATAGGCTCCATAAATGTGACTAGTCTCCTATGCTCTATGTAG
Source organism: Carassius gibelio (assembly GCF_023724105.1). Lineage (NCBI taxonomy): Eukaryota > Metazoa > Chordata > Actinopteri > Cypriniformes > Cyprinidae > Carassius > Carassius gibelio. The sequence continues at coordinate 12,629,746 of NC_068381.1, forward strand.
ACTGCAGAATTCCCTGCATATGTGACATGGATATACAGACCTGTGTCTGTTGCTCTCACTTGTAATTTGCTTTGGATAAAAGCTGCTACATGACTACGTGTAATATAGATCGTAGGGAGTTTATTAGAACAATAGACAAGACTACAAGAAGAAATAAAGCATGCCTTTGTTGCTACTAAAAGAAAAAAAAAAGAAAATAAAATAAAATGTGGCCCACATTTTTATTTTTACTAAACCTGCATTTGTCATTTCCATACCCTATTACACATCAGTGTGGTATTTACAACAAATAAACAGTGTTTCCGACAGTTTCCAACCAACATTTCCAAAACCCACATATAAGGACTGACTCATAATCAAATTAACTGTTTGATCAGAGGGATTTTCTGTCTCCCTCCATCTGCTAGCTATCTGCTTGGTACTGTGCTGTTTTAAGGTCACCACTGCTATCAGAAAAATGGCCTGCGAGTGTGAAATATTGCTGACACACTGCTAACAGCCACAGGGCCCCTTAAAAGTGTTAATTTTTGTGAAAATGAGAGTTGTGTGCTTAATGAACCATTGTGAAGCTTGATTAAATATTTGGCAAAATAACACCCACATCTCCCCTCGAAACGGATAGAATATTTTACAGTATGTCTGCTTGGTAATCATCAAATGTCACATGTGGATCAGTTGAGTGCAAATATCAGCAAAATATGATCTCTTCATTGCAGTTCAACTTTTAATCCGTCTCAAAGTTGTTGTTTTTTCAGATGTCAAAAACAGACATGTAACTTAAAATAGCAACATTTTATGAATTGGTATGACAGTTCAATCAGTAGTGTTGATGAAGTTCCCATGTGATTTTGGTTGGTTGTAGCAGGTTGATGCAATTAGCCTATACTCAGATTTATTTGAAATCATTAACAGTTATTTGAAAGTTACCCATCTATTTTTATTCGAAAGTTTTCACATTAAAAGCCATTTTTTAAGATAATCTCCTGTTAGTAACTAACTTTTAGGCTGTCAAATAGCAACATGTTTATAAAACATGCTCCAAATCATTAAATAAATCAATAGAAAATACAGAATGCTACAATTTATACTAGTTGACAAGGCAGAGATTCTTTTGTAAATGAGCACATGAGGAACACAAATATACAGGCATAAGTGACGTAAGGAGGATTTTCAGACATTTCTCAATAATACCAACTGACTATTAAAGCTTTGTGAATGATTCAGGTAATTTTGCCCAAAAAAAAGTTTTTTAAATCTGTTCTGTGCCTTTGGCTATTTCATAATGCAAAAACAAGTGTTGAAATGTTTTCAAATCTGTTGTATTCTAACTGTAAATTTAACTAAAGCGCCCTCTTGCGTCTATACTTATTATGAATTTACTAAAGGTGCACAACTGGTTTACGTACAGGGCCTATCTTTCTTATGAACTGATTTTATTATTATTATTATTATTATTATTATTATTATTATTATTACTGCATATGTATTGTAATTTCTTTTTTTAAATAAAAGGGATTTTTCACAACAGATTGTGAAATTCTGTGAAACCAAACGCGTGTAGACTGCGCCCTCTTGCGGCTATACATATTTTCACCTCACTTAACTTTTAAATAAAAAAATTAAATTAAATGTATGCATTTAGTAGACGCTTTTATCCAAAGCGACTTACAGTGCATTCAGGCTATCAATTTTTACATATCATAACTTTTTCTTTATTTTTACATGAAGTGAATGATAAAGTAACAGTATATATATATATATATATATATATATATATATATATATATATATATATATATATATACTAATTATATATATATATATATATATATATATATATATATATATATATATATATATATATATATATATATATATATATATATATATATGTTTTGGTTTTTCTGGTTTAAACTAGTTTCCCAGTCTGGCAGGCTAGTTTTAAGCTGGTCAGCAAGCCTTTATGGTGAAGTAAATCGTTTTATATTTAATATTCATCATTTAATAATATGAATCATGTATACAGAATGTTATGTGCAAAACGTGAATTTTATTTTGAATTTCATTTTCAGTGTGTGACGGCTCCTTTAAGACACCAATCATTCCGTGGTCCGCTATGACGTCAGAGCAGTAAGACGCTGGTCGAAAGTCGCGAAGGGCTAGTGCGCGTCTCACAGACGAGTCGTGTTAGAAGGCATGTCATTCTCGACTTTTTTATTCAACATCTGTGTTTTAAACTCGCTAGGCGGCTCTTTCGAATAGCCAGTGACAATTCGAAGCAGTTTAAGCTTGAAGTGATTTTACGTAAATCTTCTTTTTAATTCTCTTAGTTCTGAATTGGTGGGTTGACCCTCGACATGGATATTAGCTAACGTTAGCTTAGCTAGTCACCAAGAAGCCGACATAACGGCGCACAAGAAGGATTGTTTCACAGTTTTATCGCTTTTAAACGTAGTTTATGTGCCTGAAGTCGAGCTCTCTGAGGCAAATCTTCGCCTTGGGTGTTGCCAAAGAAGGTCTGAAGTTCGGGTGAAGTAACTAACGTTAGTTGTTTAAGTAAGGCAAGAAAATAATTAGGGAGATGTTGAACGCTAACAGTCCGCCGAAGTTTCCAAACCACCAGCAGCAACAGAATCCAGTCCAATTCATGCTGGGAAAAACCTCATTCCAGATCAAGAAAAATGCCATAACTGACGACTACAAGGTCACTAACCAGGTCCTGGGGCTGGGCATCAATGGCAGGGTTCTGGAGATCTTTCACAAGAGGAGTGGGGATAAGTATGCTTTAAAGGTAAGACGAAGACATTTTTAAATCTGTCGTTTTACTTTTTGAGTAACGAGGACATGTTTTTGTGAATATATTTAATAGTAATATAGTAACAACCTTCAACATTGTGTTTTGGACCAACTAACGTTACTCACGTTCATAAAGCCTAAAATCTGTTTTATTCTTCATTTGAAGTGTGTGTTTTTTCCTAGTATGATTTTAATAGTAATCTGGTAAACCTTCTGCATGTGTTATTCCAGAGTACACTGTGATTTGGGTGTGAGTCAATCACTCATTTTAGGTGGAAATTGGACAGCCATCTGTTTTATAAAGAATCAGGTGCCAGCTTCCTGGTCGGCTGGGCTTTGATATGAAGACTTATAAGGCAGAATGGCATTGAGGAGAGGGGGAGAATGACGTAAGAGTCTACCTCCATCAGGAGGAGTGTTTAACTTAGACTGACGCAAATTCCCTCGTAGTTGCGCAAAACAGGCAAGCGAATCTTGTTTTGGTCAGGTGATTGTGGAATGGGTGTGACCAGCCGCTCAGTGGAGCATGTTGATGAAAGTGCCACGTGATTTTTTTTTTTTTTTTGGCTGTTTGTAGCAGGTTGACACCAGCATTGGCTTATTATTTGGAAAATTACAAACATATTTTCATTTGGAAGTTTCGATAAAAAAAAAAAAAGAAAATAACTTTTTACCTACTAATGAAGTTTTTTTCCAAACTTGAACAAACTTACTGTTTGTTGGTTACTGTTTGTTGGTAGGTAGGTAAATGAGAAAATGTTCAGTTTGTGTGTGTGTGATATACCCTTTTAAAATCAAACTCAGTTTGGAGCCATAGCTTTGTGTATCAGAAAATCACAACATTTTTCCAGCACAATCTACTTAACTTGGGCTTTGTTTGCCACTATTTTTATTTATTTTTTTGCTTTGTCAAAACCCCTGGTTAATTTCTGGCCTTGGTTCATTTCTGATTTCTGGTTTATACTTCGAGGTGAATTATGGCCTAAATTTTCTTTCCTAATTTTATGAATTAAAAAGCCAACCTAACTATTTACTGTACAATTCAAAATCATTTTGGCACCCAGTATATATATCGTTATGTATAGTGTATTGTTGACTTCCCTCATTACAACTGCAATGATAAAGGTGGAGAAACAACATGGAATACTGTATGCACACTAGTATACCAGTCATTTACACCTCCATCACCCAGGTATTGAAAGTGCTTGAATCCAGGTGAGACATGAACCGCACACACTATCTGTTTAAACTCATTTAATTGTGTTTTTAAGCATTGTCAACTGAAACATTCAATCAAAGAATTAGCATTTGAGAACTTGTGCGCTGTTTGAAGATGTGTGTACTCACACAGAGCCTCGTCAGACAGTGCGTGCTGCGCAAATATTGATTTCTCTTTCAAGACTTGTTTTTTGCGGATGATTATCTATTGAAGGAAAGCCCTGTTGATCTTGCAGGGCCACGGATGATGTCAGCACCCTGAGTGGCTTTATGTCATCATGCTGGATCTCTGTGCTCTCTGGTGACAGATCTGGCTCGGCTCAGCCCCGCATTCATCACTGCCACACAGCCTGGCTGTTTTTAGATACAGAAGAGAATTATATGCTTGTGGGAGGTAGGAAAAGAGTGAGAGGCTGTGAAGCATTAGATGGAGAACAACTAATAGTGGGTTGTAGAGTCCATTAATGATCTGTGTTAGGGACACAGACATTCACTCATCACTGTGATTTAGTGTTTGTGCGACAGTGTGCCTTTTGATCCGTATGTTTGGGGAAAAATGAGTCCTAGCTGACCTGCCTGATAGTAAAATGAATTTGACTTTTGGAGCTGTTCACCCCACAAATAATCTTATTTATTTTTTTATAATGACAGTTAATTTCCTTGTGTACATGTAGTGGAAATTGGCATGTTTTTTTTGCAGAATGCTTATGACCCAGGTTACCTAGAAATGAACACATTTCCTGATTTCATATACCTGGAAGATCAGCTTGATACACAGGAAAAGAACTGCCTTGTTTTCAAGCCATGGAATAATTAGCTTTGAAGACTTGTACCTGTTAGACCTCACTGTGATGTTTAATTTGTGAACATGCATGTTTTGACTTGTCAAAGATTTACAGTCTGCAAGCAAAGTCATCTGCCCTTCTGTTCTAAGTGCAAAATTTTATCAAAGGTCCGTTGGGAAAACAAGGAAGAAACCACAAAAAAGAAGCCCCTCAAAAGCTCTAAACCTGAACATTATTATTATTTTTTTTTGGATTGATTGATTGATTTATGGTAACACATTATAAGTGTTTTACTTCTCGGGTGCAAGTAACAACACATTCTTAAGTCCACACGGAGATGCTTTTAGCTGTATACGCATACATTTTGTATTGTATAGGCATTTCGTCGACACTGATCCGGTGTTTTGAGAGAGTAAAACCAATATTTTTTTGAAACCGGGTCCCAGAGGGGTTAAATCTGAAAACGCCACCCTTACATTTTCATGTGTACAGTGAAACTTTATATTTTTTGAAACGATGATATCATCAGCCCACGTCTCGACCCTAGTCAGACAGTGCTATGTCACATAACAGCTACAAACAAACAATGAACCATGTTCTTTTTATTAACTAACATATAAGGTGACATAGAATGCAAAAATCACTTTAAGGTGTTTAAACACAGCCTATAATCACTCATTTACTCATTCACTCACAGTTAGATTTACCCAAAATCAATTATATTTTATATAATATAATTGAAATTAAATATCTGCAGTGGAAACACGGCATATTTGTTTTGGAAAATCTACTTGTTGCAGTCAGTTTTGATATTGTGGCAGCCTGCCACAAATAAATCCATGCATGGGAAACTCTGTACTACTTTTTTCCCGTATTACAGTAGTCACCCATTACACGGTTTAAAAGTGACATTTTGAAAGTTTAAAAGTGACCTTTTGAAATGTAAAAAATTGTATCTCGCATGTCCCACAGACATTTTAAACTCTTTTTATTTTGGTAAAGAAAATAGTTTTTTTTTCCTCTGGGAGCCATCAGTCCAGTCTAATGAATATGAAATTGGCCTATTAGACTTTGTGTGTGTGGCTCTTCCTCCATTTCCATGGAAGTTATTGACCACAGCCACTAAGGAGTTTCCCATCTCACAACTTGAATTTGCCAAATGGTGATTTGGTGATTTACACCAAAATGTCATCAGATAACAGGGAAATTACATCAGCGAAGTGTCAAATTTAGAGGCAGTTTTTAGATCACAATTATGAGATGTGGGAATAAAATGGGTCAGTGTAGTAAGCTCTAATGTCTCAACACACATCTACACAGTCAACTAGAGGAAGTGGGGACAGGATGTTTAGCGGACTTGTAGAAATGAAACTTCTAACTGTCATCTGCAGTCTTTTACATGCAAGGATACCTGGCGGTGAAAGTTTGTAGTGTGAAGAGAATGGCACTTCGTCTTTTAGCACAAATAATGGCATTTTATTACACTTTTATTCCGCTACAGGAGTCTCCCTTATTAGCAGGTTCTGAAATTGCTCCGTATTCCCTTTCATACCTCATTTCTTGCTGTATTATTTGGTTAAAATCTGCATGAAATTAGGAAATGCTATTATTGATCTTATTGTGAATTTATTATCCATGCATATGTTCTTATTGTCTTTTCAGTTTCAGGCCAATTATTATTCATTACCCAATTATATTTTAACAAAAATTGATTTGTTACTTGATATATTAATGTAAAATAAGATTTACATTAGGGGTGGGCGATATCTCGATATTTAAAATATATCGAGATATTTTTTAAACACGATATGGATTTTGCCATATCGTATATATTGAGATATTGTTTATATTTAATTCTGATTCCGCCACTTTGCTGTGCTCGCCCCCGCTCGCTCGCCCCCCGCCTCTTTAATTGCTTTTGTCCCCCCTCCCCTCGCGTGTAGAGAACTAGTCAAAAAAATAAATAAAAATAAATAATAAAAAAGGACAACTGGTTCCATTAATATTGAGATACTTCGGTTTTAAGGCGTTGGGCGAACAGCAGGCAGATGTCTATTGTGTAGGGCCCTATGATATACGCGATGCAGAAAACGTGGACGGAATCGCGGAATCCAGTCATAAAAACGGAATTTACAGTTTAACGCGCAATGTCACGGAATTTGTCAAATTTTGAATGAATTAAAAGTAGGTCATGCACTTACATCAAATCGCGATATGGACTAATATCTGCAAATATTAACCCGGAAAAGTCTATTTAAATATGAATCCTGCATGTTCTGCATGTCTGTGTTAATGAATGGCGCAGAAGCGCATCTTCATTCATTAAACATACGGAAGCGTGCGTGACACTTGCGTTGATTTCAGCGTCTTTCCTCTAACTAAATAAATATGAGAACATCTCCAGAACTGCACTGAGAGTCACTTGATTTGATTTGATGATTTGATTTGAGTAAAACTAGCTCATATCACATCATAGACTGCAGTATCACATACACAGAACTGTAAAATAAAAGTATTTGCTAGAAATCTATTACTATTTTTCAGCAGAATGTACATAGCCCACTACTACTACTATTAAAATGAAACGAACATAATTTTTTAAGGAATAATCACACAACATTTCTTCCATGTTTTATTTTTAATAGTAAATCCCCTTTGTTTACCAAAAAAAAAATAATAAGTTTGCTTAATTTTAAATAATGAAAAGATAAATTACATGAATGTTTTATGCCTTCGTTTGATAACCAGAAAAATGTAAATACACAGAATTTCTGAAGGGAAAAAAACATTTCACATAAGGCTATTTTAAGATTTTAAGAGATTGTTTTATTTTATGCATTTAAATAATTACATGCTAAAAAACAGAATTATGTAACAATAAAACATATGGTGAGGAAAAAAAATAAAACGTTTCTTAGGGCCCTAAACATTTAATATTTGGCATATTTGTTTTTGCAGTAGTTTTTGGGGGGTTATTTTTCCTATAAAGATATCGAGATATATATTGTATATCGAGATATAGCAAAATATATCGAGATATATTTTTTGCTCCATATCGCCCAGCCCTAATTTACATATATTTGAAACTTTGCAATGTGTAATCGTATAAAACATTTTTTTTTTTTGCCTTTGTTCTTTGGTAAGCATTGAGGATCCAAAGTTACTCAACCTTGCAACTAGAGATGTTCCAATACACTTTTTCTCTTACCGATACAGATTCCGATACCTGGGCTCAGGGTATCGGCCGATACCGTGTACTGATCCGATACCTGGGTGTGTATCTGTATATACAGCTGTATATACTACTAGCCCTGTGTTAATTGCTAGAACTTTTTTATGGTGTGCTTCAGACTTATCCCTTAATAAAACATGAACAATTACATGGTGAACTACTGTATTTATTACAGTATTTTTATTATCTGACATGAATTTGACAGTAATATTATTTATTTTCTTAAGCGAAAAAGAACTTCAGATTGGAACCTTTAGGGTTCAAATAACTTTCAGAATCTGAAATCAGATTGGATCTATTCTGATTGGCGAAAATTAGTGCATGTAAACGTACTGAATAAAAATGTTTGGTTTGGTGGTAACACATAAAGGCATTGGTCTGGCATAAGTTGAGGTTTTGCTAATTTTTTTAGGAGATCAGTGCATTCAGATACAGTTGTCACTCTTATGGTGCGTTCACACCAGATGCGAATGGAGCGTCTGGCGCGAGTGATTACACTGACAGCTGTTTTTGATCAGATTAAGACACCTTGACTCAAGCATGTTTACTCTTACATGTGGATGGCCAGTCATCAAAATTAGCAATAGTCTGTCATCACACACATGCGCATTCCCTAAACAAATATTAGGAACAAAGAGTGGTTAATATTAAAGAAAGCTAGTAAGTAGCTTACACTAGCCGTCTTTCCACTATCGAGCTAGGACCGGGCGTGCTAGTGCGTGCCAGGGCCAGTCGCATTTCCACTGTCACTTCCGGGGCTTGATCGTGCCTCGTCGGGGCTTCCTCGGGGCCAACGGCCAGGGTTTTTTGGCCCGACAAAAACCTTGGGCCAAAGCGGGCCAGCTGGGGCTGGAGGAAGGGTCATGAACAAAGGCGGAGTTTCTCCGTTTCTGGAGAGCGTCCGCTCGGATCATTTCAAAAAGATAACAGGTTTAACAGCAGCGTTAAAGACGTTTTAAAATAAGTTGAGCTCAAAACTCACTCTTAGTTAGCAGCAAGTGTTTGAAATAACTTGATCCGATGTGAATTATAATCATTAAACAAGGCAGAAATATTTATAAGCGATGTAAAAGACTATGCACGCTAAACATTAACGTTACCATAGTACAAATGGTAAATATGACCGCTTGGATAAATCAGACGTCAGCTTCTTATTCTCTATCACAATTGTGTATTTATTAAGTAACATTTTATCTGTCGTCTCGTTTCGTGAGTTTAGCTCCACGTTGGATATCATCAAAATATAATAATGATTTTTGTTTGGGAGTTTTTATAAAAATAGAGAGTCTGCGCTGAGGATCATTTCAGAAAGATAACAGCTTTAACAACAGCATTAAACACTTTTTTAAATAAGCCGAGCTCAGAACTCTCTTTCAGTCAGCAGCGAGTGTTTGAAATAACTTGATCCAATGTGGATTATAATCTCTAAACAAGGCAGAAATATTTATAAGCTATGTAAAAGATATGCACGCTAAACATGTTACCATAGTAAACATGGTAAAATATGACCGCTTAAAGAAATCAGACGTCAGCTCCTTATTCTCTATCACAATCGTGTATTTATTAAGTAACTTATATTATCTGTCACAAGCCTCGTCTCGAGAGTTTATCTCACGTTGCCTATCATAAAAGAATATAGCCTAATAATGTTTTTTGTTCGGGAGCTTTTATAAAAATAGAGAGCTACTGTGGCTAATAAACAGAAACAGACTCGACTGAATAAGCAGGCTATTTTCATGAGCGTTAAAAATAAATAAATAAAATAGAAATAAGTGTATTTATGTGTGAATAATTTTGAGTCCTGATAAATTAAAACTATATGATCAATGTATCACTTATTTCTATAGTTAAAACATCGATGTTTTTTAATTTGAATATATAACAAAGCATGCAAACAAACGGCAGCTTTTATCATGTTCCTGTGTGATCGCGCATGTTCCAGTGACTTATTTCTTAGTTTTCTGGTAACTTCTCTTTGTTGGTGAAATAATTTCACCAAGGTTGCATGACGTTGTTCTGAGAGGCATGTAAAGGGCGTGTTTTAGTAATGCGCAGCAGTGCTTCAAGCTCCACTGTGGAAACCCTGCGCTATTCTGGCCTCTGTGCCACTGGCCCGGGGCTATGAGCCCCGCCCGGCCTGCTTTAAGCCCTGGCTCGCACTGGCCCGACAGTGGAAATGCGGCTACTCTGTTGTCTCTTCAGTCCCTAAACAGAAGCAGGTAGAAGATGCTGCCTCTCCACCTCCAGCCCTCCTTTCTCATCCTCTAGAAACCCCTCACCCTGCTCTTTTGTGTGCTTGTGGAGGGGCTCTTTTGTACTGGACCTCAGGAAGGTGAATGGGCCACATCTGCTATTCTCCCACTGAGTGGGTTAAAGCAGAACACTGATAACAGATGGGCATGATTTCCTGCAGATTTGCGGCTATTAAAGGAGCAGGACTAAAGAATGAATTTAAAGGAGAAAAACAATACTTTGACATTTTTAAGTGAACATGTCTCTTTACTAGTGTAAATACTATACTTATCTGTACACAGATATGTTGATTGAGATGAGAAATCTTGACCAATTTATTGCAACTGAAGGTGTGAGGTGTGAGGTGTGTATTTGCACAATAAGGTTGCTTTACTATAATATTGTATTATAGTGCCGGGTAACAAATCTTAGTACTCAAAGGGCTGATGTTTGGTGGAATGTTAAGAATGCAGCACTTGCATATTCATGTTATTTATTGAGCGTTTATATACTTGCTATTATTTTTTTGGCCTGTAATCAGCAATTAAATGACTAGTTCATCTGTTATTGAAAACATAATTTACTCACCTTCTTGTTGTTTCAAACTTTTGTTTTTCTAAGGTGAAACACAAAAGATTTTAAGAAAATTTTTAACCGTTCTAGTTAATAGGGTCTAAAGTAACATTGGAGAGAAAAAAAAGAGACATTGAAAATATATTATGTTTCTTGAAGGTAAATTATACAAGTTTAAAATAGGGCTGGGTTTTGACACAAATTTCACAATTTGATTCGATTCTCATTTACAAGCTTTTGATTCGATTACCAATTTGATTATTTTGGAGATATATTGTTACTGTGCTTGCCAAAATTTCTCAAGAAAAAAAAAACTAATGCTGTAAGATATACATTGAGTTATTTGGTTCTAGATTTTAGGGCTGCACGATGTGTCGTTAAAGCATCGATATCGCGATGTACGAATCCACGTCACATCGCAGGAAGTGCGATGTAGGCTGTTATAGTTGATCCGTTATTCATTAACCGTACGGGCCAGCTGCTCCCCGGCCCTTGACGAATGTGATTCACGGATTAATTGCACAGCTTAACCATCATAGAGGGAAAGTTTATCATTTGCATGTGTTTTTAAGTCCTGTCAGTTTAACAGGGCAGAGAGAGAGAGAGAGATTAGATTAGATTAGATTTCATATCGCAATATATATTGCAGAAAAATAAAATATCGCAATGTCATTTTTTCCCAATATCGTGCAGCCCTTCTACATTACTATAATAGGGCACGATTTACTGACTAGATGCGTATGATCATATCATTAGATATCGACTAGCCCTATACTATAATATTGAAGGTTAAACTGCTTTGTAAGCTATAGCATAAAACTGGACAATATTTTATAATGAAAATTATATTGCATATATTAAGCAAAATACCCCTCCCTATTAGGGCTGGGTATTGTTCAAAATCTTTCGATCCGGTGCCAATTTCGATACCTCAGTTTCGATGCCGGTTCCTAACGATACTTTTTTCGATACCATATGTTTTAAAATCCATTTCAACATCAACACAAATACATTAAACACAAAACGTTTATTTTTCACCTTTTTAATACAACTGGTTGTGCTTTGTGACCGGGAAGTCGTGGCCTAATGGTTAGAGTGTTGGACTCCCAATCGAAGGGTTGTGAGTTCTAGTCTCGGGCCAGACGGAATTTTGGGTGGGGGTAGTGCATGAACAGCTCTCTCTCCACCTTCAATACCACGACTTAGGTGCCCTTGAGGAAGGCATCGAACCCCCAACTGCTCCCCGGGCACCGCAGCATAAATGGCTGCCCACTGCTCTGGGTGTGTGCTCACAGTGTGTGTGTGTGTGTGTTCACTGCTCTGTGTGTGTGCATTTCGGATGGGTTAAATGCAGAGCAAAAATTGGCTGAATGTCACTTTCACTTCACTTTTTGGATAGGGGTGTGCCATTCAGGGGCGGATTGGGACCAAAAAGTGGCCCTGGACTTTCTGGCCCACAGCAGCCCACCACATCATTTATTAATTTAATATTTAAGTAAACAGTTTGGGGATTTTAACCAATAGGGCAACTGATCCACCGTTGAAAAAAAAAAAGAACAGCAGCTGTTCATTTAGCGACTCCTAGTGAGCAATACATACTCATCAAGACACAAACATTCTTCTAGAACTAACACTTTGCATTCAGTTAGCAGATCCATACGAATCATGCATGAAATCATGCATGAAATAGAAGTTTATAAACTCAAATGATAGCTGTATGTGCTTTACAGTTCAAGTCACACAACATTTGCAACGTTTCTGAAATGCTGCTCGCACTTGTTTCTAAATATTGCTGATTCAAGCGTTTTAAACAATTTGTGCACGTTCGGAGCTTTCGCTCACTCATTGAAAGACATTTCAGACAATGCGCGTACAGAGAATGAATTCATCTTTCGCGTATCGTAACTTCTGAATGAACACATACACACACAATTATATTAAAATAATTGTCTCTGCAAGTATTCTCGTAAACACAGTCGGTTAGGTTTTAAGTGAACGTATACAGTGGCTGCTGCTCAGAGAAATTCGCTGTACCGGATAAATCTGTCTCTCTCTTTCTGTTTTTTTAGACGACGTGAAAGGGGGCGTGTTTCAAGATACACAATGGAGTAGACCAAACTAAACCGGGAGGGAGGGCAAAACACTCATCCAAACAAATGCTTCATTAACACCAGCTTTGGTAGTAATACTCTTATCGCATATGTTGCACTTTGCTGACTCGGCGTCCACTTTTATAAAGTGTAGCCAAATTTTAGACCTCTTTGTCATTGTAAAACGGAAACGTTTTGAGAAAAAACAACTACATTTGTGTTGTGTGACTGCGAGTATCTTCAGAAATGCTCCCCGTCACGTCACGTGGTGGTGGACAGCCAATCACGGCGAATTTAGGTCCTTACATGCACATATGCTACAAGCTCAAACAGACACAGCCGCTTGGCAAAAAATAAATAAATAAATAATCCGCCCGCTTGGCTTTTGGAACCGAACTTTGGCACCGAAAGATAAATAATTTTTCGATACTCATAGTATCAAAGTTTTTCGTTCGATACCATAAAGGCATCGAAGTTCGGTACCCAGCCCTACTCCCTATAGTTTATTTTTCTGGCTGACTGACAAGTTTATGGTCACTGAATATATTTGTTTCTGAGGTAAATTTGACGTTACGGGGCATTGTTTACAAGACTTTATATTGATGTATTTGTGTGGATGAAACACTGATTGAGCGATTACATGAGACCGGATATGGATTGTAAAGTTGTACTCTTTTAACTTGCCTTCAGATGTTTAGTAATGTCTATTTTGTGCTGAAATGTATTAATGTGGAGGAGATAAGTTTGGGATTCAAGAATCAATATAGTTACGTAAAAAAGAGAATCGATTAATATCGAGATATCAATATTTTGTTTACCCAGCCCTAAATTTGAGAGAGCTATCCCTCTATATGCACTTTAAAAGTTTGATTTCAATTGGTCTGAAGCTAATTAAATCTCTTTAAGATGCACTTTAACCACTTTAGTCTCTCTAAGACAAAGGCAACATATTTAACTCTATTTGAACTTTTGAGAGACCAATGAATACTGTAGTATGACTATGCAAAAAAAACAAAAACAAAAAACAGCTGCTTCTCCATTATGACTGTGCTTGTAAACCTACTTAGTAAGCCTACAGTGAATTGCAGGTGTTCGGGGTGAATCATAAAACTGAACTTGAATGGCTTTGTAAGCTAAAGCAGTTTTTTTAGGACCTTTGATTGCTGTTATAAAAATACAATGAGGATTACTTTGTGTGTTTTTCCTAAAAAGTGTGCCAGTATGCCACTGTGTGTGTAATATTTTTTGTTTGTGTATTTTGAAGTCTTAGCAGGTTGTAATTAGTTGTCAGGACATTAGCAGAATATCAAGGGTGCTTTGAGGCTTGCCAGTGAAATTGGAGCACACTCAGCCCCACCACGTGAAAAAAAAAAAAAGCAACACCCTCCCCTCTCACACGACACCACACGTGACACAACCCCATCTTTCATATTCCCTGCACATGCAAAACATAGCTCGTGCCACTTGCCATATGTCCCTTCCTCTTGGTCACTCACAGTGATAAGTGCCAGATTTGTTATTGACATTTAATATCTTAGTTAAAGTCACTAAAGTCTAATATAGATGTTCCAGTTGCATTCAGACTGGACAGGTGGCTGCCCTTCAAATCTCTGTTCCTGTGACGCAAGCTACATGCACCTAGTGCACCTTCAGATCCTTTATGACGCAGTTTCATTCAGAGTTCCCTTATTTACACAGTTACAGCATGCACACTCTTTAACTTTACACAAGATGACCATGGAATCCAAATTTCTGGTGTAACTAATAGGGGTGTCACTTTTAGTTCGAAAATCGATTGCACAATTGATCTGACCAACCAAATAATGAAAATAGGGAATCGATTTTAACCTGATATGTACACTATTAATTTTAAAATAATTAAACAATAAAAAAATATATATGTAACAAAACTCACAAACAAGCAGAAAAAGAAAATAAAGAATTCCGTGCAGTATGCGTTGCGAAAGCTAGACAGAAAATACAAGCAAGTTTACCTGCCTATAAGACCTCTTATGCTGCTGGAGGTCTTGCGTGCTTGGTAGACGTGAATTCACCTTATTCGCGCATCTAGTTACAGGAGATTCTGAGTTATGAAAAGGACAGTTGCAAGCTGACAAGCGACCGGCTTTTGTGGTGGAAAATTAGCATGATGTCCCTGGGACATCAGTGCGGTCGGAGCACGTCTTCTCAACAGCTGGACATATAGTGAATAAAAAAAATTTAATTGTAATATTTAACAATGCGTGTATCTATTTAAAAGCCATTTAAGTTGTTGTAAACATGAAACAATTATAATTTTAGAATTATAATAAAAGGTAGTGGTAATTATATGAAAATGTTAATGGCATTTGGTTTTGGATAAGAAATTTCACTTTGGTGCTTAATTGTCTCAAAGCGTATCAGACTGTTTCTTTTTATGGCTACGTTCACACCAGATTATGTGAGCGGAGTGGAGTGGCAACAATATCCCCTCTGTGCTCTGAGCATTTATTAATTTAATAATTACTCCGGGGTCTCCCATTTCCTGCTCCTCGCTCCACTGATCAGAAACACTGCTCCGCCTTCGCTCCATGGCTAAAGTGTTTCAGTAAATGTTATGTTCATAACGTAGCCTATATTAAAATGAAATAACACGAGAGTTAAGTGGCTTAAGCTATTGTGTGCCAAAAAAATCCTACCGCATGCCAAACTAATAACATGGTTTTCAGCATTAAAAGGTATAACTGCTGCTTTCTTTTGTGCAAATTTTGTTTGTGATGAAAACTACAGTGATAAAAACAGTACATTTTCATCAGTTTTTTTATCTACAGATCAATACATTTCTTACAGATTTCTGCTCATTCAAAACCTGATACAGATGAAGTAGCACTGTAAGATTACATTTTAAATGCAACATTTGAATGCATTATTGCGAAAGCTATTGCGTTTGAATGTGCTGTACCTGTTTAAATTATTCATTTACCCGAAAATATTCAGTAAAAGTAACAGAAAGATTCCTTGAGAACTAGCCTGTAACTTCCTGCATGGCTGTTGCCGTCATTATAACATTCTGATTTGAGTGATCCATCTGTATCAACCTATAGCTAAATATGTTTTAAATATGCAGGTATATTACGGGCCGTTGGCATGAATTTTACTTGTGGTGGGGCACTCTTGGAGCAAGTGAAAACCACGATGCTCCGACTTTCAAAAAAAAAAATCTGCTCCTTGCTGCAGTCAAAACCACACAGCTCTGCTCACATATTCTGGTCAACACTGTCAGTTTTTGGGATTGACAAATGCATTCACTTACAGGTGTGAGTCTCGAAATGTAACGTTCACAAATCAACTTAGTTGCGTTTGGGATACTGCCTCTATGAACATTGAACTTTCAGATGACACGCAGCTCATTTTTCCATCACTGTAAATTACCGAAAACAAACATGAATGCAAGTAACACGGTAGACCGGTGTTTTTGTGGCAGAGTGGCTCTCTCGCACTTAATGATATGACAGACAAGTAGATGTCCAGTCCTACAGTTTACACTTCAGTTTACAATGAATGTGTTCCAAGAATGCGGTTGTAAGTCCTGAAATTTTAAAAGAGTGAGTTTAGTTACAGAATGCAATTGGCAGACCCATAAATAACTGAACTGTGTGTGAACCTAACCATATTAAGGACTCAAAAACAGGACTGACAACCGTATTCTGCTGCTGTGTGAACGTAGCCTATGTCTGCTTTACACATCTCTTTGTGCTCTATAATGCATGGCATTTGAAAGAGATCAAACCTTGTGTTTTGTTACAGTAGGATATGTTTTAGGCTTTTCTTCTTGGTCTTCACAAAAAGCAGGCATTAGTCCAATGACGTCAATAATTGGTCTGTGTTGGCTTGGCAACACTCTCCGTTTGTCAGGTCGACATAAACTTACGTGTTGCTTGAACAATGAGATGTCTCACTTTACCAGACTGAGCTCAATACAATAAACTGTGTGTTTTCACACACCTGGCAAAGTTTCTTGTCATCTTGTTCTTCCTGCATAATTTTGGTATGGATTATGTCTGGGAAATAGTACAGTGTCTTTAGTTACTGAAAAACCACTGGATCTTTACTGATCTCTGTCAGGGACACGGGAGCCATATAGTCTCTTTCCCCTCACCCCTCCTTACAAGTTATATCAAGTAAAAAATGAAAATAAAAATCTGTTTATAAACAGGTCACTTTTACAGGATCTTATGTTGCATCAAGAAAATGATCCGATGTTTATAGACTTTACAGATCTTCTTTATGCACCAAGAGCTTTTAACACTCCAAAGAGAAAGGAGAAAAATTTAAAATGCATCATATGCCCCATAAGTGAGGTTATCCCATCTGTCATTTAAAATGCAATCAAATGTCAAAACATTTAATCAACCCTATTATGGTATTTAAAATAACTGTAAGTCAAGTGGAAGTGGAGACAAGCAGGTCCATCACACTCTAGGCTATTGAATATGAACAGAAAAAAAAACTCTTGTTCTACTGGGCAATAGTGAAATGCCATCTTGAAATGAAATATTACAGCTATCAGTTTGTGCTTGAGATCTAGAGAGCTTTGGTGAGAGAAGGCTTTGTGACTGCTACTGTCTGTTGTGCAGTGTGTGGGTGACATCAGATGTGAGATTGACATGATACATATATTTATTTTGGTTTTAATTTACATTTGTGATAACCAGTCTTCTCACATCAGATGAGAAGGTCTGAATCACACCTGTGTATACATGGTTGGTTTCTAGCAAATGAAGGTTCCTGGTTAAGCTTTGCTGAAAAAAACTGTTCAGCCCCTGTAGGCTGGTGTGATGATATGTGGTTTCACAGGCGTGATGTGGGCAGAGTGCAAAGAGAGGAATCCTGACACCTCTATGCCGGATATCTGGACATACAAGAATGTCCGCTGTCTAAAGTGACCCCCCATCCTTCCCCGAAGGGAATTCTTTCCACTACTTGTCATACATAACTGTATGCTGCAGTACAACATGCCTTAAATGTGTTTTTATGAAGGAATACATTTAAAAAGTCCCAAATCTGTGTCATGTTTGACAATTTTAAGCTTTTTTAGTCAATGTCATGTATCCCCGTGTTCATTTTCTTTGTGCTCTCCATTCAGACTCTTTGAATAAAAAAATAAATAAAAAAGAGGCTTTAAGTCTCTGTGTGCTTTAAACTTACAATTTTTTTTGTCTTGGATCACGATTCTCCCACGATTCTGAACTAAACAAACCAATGTGTGACACAATAATATTGCTTCAGTCAGTTTAAAAGTGTTACATTTTAATGAATTATGAAACATTTTAATATACACTAACAGTCCAAAAGGAACATTAAGATTTTTTTTTTTTTAAATAATGATTTTCTGCTCACCAAGCTTACATTTGATCCAAAATACAGCAAAAGTAGTAATATTGTGAAATATTCTTAGAATTTAAAATAACTGCTTTCTATATATTTTACAGCACACATTTATTTCTGTAATCGAAGCTGAATTTTCAGCATCATTACTCCAGTCTTCAGAGTCACATGATCCTTCAGAAATCATTCTAATATGCTGATTTGCTGTTCAAGAAACATTATTATAATTATTTAAAAAACGTGAGTACATTTTTTTTTTTTTTTCAGGATTCTTTGATGAATAGAAAGATTAGCATTTATCTGAAATAAGCTTGTGTAACATTAGGCACTATGCCATTCAAAAGATTGGAGTGTTTTTTTTTTTTTTTTTTAGCAAGGATACTTTTCATCAAAATTCATCAAAAGTGAAGATAGAGACATTTATTACAAAATATTTCTATTTCACACACAAATGCTGTTCTTCTGAAATTTCTACCAAAGAAACCTGAAAAAAAAAAAGTTTTTTGAACAGCAAATCAGAATATTTGAATTATTTCTGAAGGATCATGTTACACTGAAGACTGGAGTAATGATAAAAATTCACCTTTGCATCACAGGAATAAATTTAATTTAAAAATACATTCAAATAGAAGGCAATTATTTTAAATTGTAAACATTTTCAAAATGTTACAGTTTTATTTTTTTGCTGTACTTTAGATCAAATAAATGCAGGCTTGGTGAGCAGAATATACTTTTTTTTTTTAATTGAACCTTTTACGGTCTTGTTTGAACCAGTGATTCAATGACTCGCTCATAAACCTGCTTCACTTGTTTCAATACTGGATGAATTGCATTTTTTTGATCGATTTTCTTGAAATTAATTTATTCATTGAAATACATTGTCACTTTTCGCCACCTACTGGTGAAACGATGCAATTGACAAACGTTTAATTACTTTCAAAAGGGGATTTGTTCTAATTGGTTCGCTGTCATTAATGTCTATGCTTATATCTGAACTATACATTTGCTCCCCAGTGTTTCTGTAATAATATAAATGACTGGAAGACAGAAATAATACTGTGTAGTTGAAAAGACAGTTTGTGAAGATGTTTCTTAACCAAACATGGTAACTTGAATTATCCAGTTAGACTTTGTCAAAGGTTTAACAAACTTGGGGAATTGTGCGTGGGTGTCTGAAAATTGTTACGATACCGATACCTAGTCAAGAATTACGATTTCGATACATTTTCAATACTTTTCCTTAAAAGGGAAAATACACTCTCAGATATCATTGATGTGCTTTATTTTAAAACCGGGACAACATTCTAATCATATAACACACTAAAAAAAATGAACATATGAACAGCAGATATATTAAACATTTGAACAAAATATGAAATATCAAAATATAAAAAATAAAATAGAGCAATGGCATTAAAGGTAAAGAAAGAATAAATTTAGCAGCATTATCTCAGTTATCATAAGAAACATAAGAGTAATGTATCTTGATTCTGAACTTTGAAAAAAAAATATGAACAGCGATTATATTAAACAAAGTTTCTGAACTCAGAAGATTAAATGTCAAAAGATAAATAATATCAATTTAACCAATGGCATTCAAGTAAAAAAAAAAGAAAATGTGCAATTAGCAGCAATATCTCAGATGTTGTAACTTACTCTTTCAGTTGTGCAACCTTTTCTTTCAGAGGAGAAAACTCAGCCAGTGAGGTTTATTGAGCATCATCTTTTTCTACCAGTCGTGGACTAGTGATGCGCGGGTCGGTTTTTATTTCAACCCGCGGGCCCCGCTTTTATGAAATTTTTTGGCCCAACGCAGCCCGCAAATAAATTTAAATTTCTTTACACACCACGACCTACGCATTGGGGACGTCACGGAAGATACATTGCTACTAGACTCATATTTCTTGTTCACTGAAGTTCCTCCCTCCACAGCAGCGCGCGATCACGGCGCTATTAGCAGTGCATGCGCAGCTCGTAAACCGCTCTGTGAACGGTTTCATCCTGTCAAAGAGTTACTCAAGATGTGACGGAGCATGTGATTTGTTGAATGTAGTGAACGAATCTGCCCTTCACTGAACGAGATGGTGATCATCTCGTTTCTGAACGAGTTTGATGAACTGATACATCTTATTCGTGAATGAAATGAATGAGTATACAGGGTCAGTGCCAAGCATGTAAATCTCGATCAGCAATCAGCAGATACAAAGCGCAGTTATAGGATCTGTGCAGATACGCTCATATTTAGCATACAGAACATAACTCCACGTTTAATCCCAGATTAATGTGAATATTACATATGAACTGTCTGACCAAACAATTAAAATGTTAATTATGCAAGAAAACCTCGTGCTTTGTTCATCTGAACAAATTATTTAAACTAATGCGATTATGCACACATTTTAGTAAAGCCAAATCAGTTTAGTAAAGCCACTAATGCAGCCATCTCGCTGTAGTGTTTTTTTTTTTTGCTGCTGCTTGCGTGAGGAGAAACACACAGACGTCCATAGGGAGGCATTGGATGCGTTGCACACACCAACATGAAATACGTCTCTTACAAATCTGGAACGCAGTCATTCTTTGAAGTATCGATACTAATACATTTAGGAATCGTGACGTTTTTAATTTCCGAGAATTGCGATAATTTTGAAGTATCAGTGCACCGTGCAACACTACTTTAAACCATTAATCCTGCAGCTCTAGTACAAAGCAATGTTGCATTCAAATTCTTTAGATGATCATCTTCAGAAATCAGCAGAATCTCACAAATAAATAGTAGGCTAGAATATGATCAGCTTTATCATGATTGTCTGATCATTGTGCAATGAAATTTATGTAAATCCCCACCCAGTCCCTTCCCTTATATACACTTTTCGCTCGTAATCTCAAACTAGGAATTGACACAAGCACTCCAAAATGACATCCATGATTTACCATCAAACCACATTAACGGTGACCCGATTTTACTGCATTACGGTCCACTACACTGGAGTGGTCTCAAATTAAAGAATTTATTATGGATATGATCGGTTTCAAATACCATGGTTTAATTCTGTTCTCTTGTCTGGCCTGGACACACTGTCTCCCTTGAAATAACAATCTGTTTCTTTTGTATGCTCCGCTCCTTGGTACAGTGATGATCTGCGTGCTATGAAGTTGATTTGAAGGTTAAGGAAAGACCGCTTACTTAAATATACGATCATGATTTTTCATGGCCAATTCCGATACCGATTTTCGGTAAGGAAAGTATGCATAAACCAGATGTCTTTACCAGTGAGACTAAATAAAAGTATGTTATATAAATACATTATTCCAAAATGTCAGAATCAAATAATGTTGGTGCAAATAAAATAAAGATGTAAAGTTTCATTCATCCAATAAAAAAAAAAAAAAAAAAAAAAAATTAGGGTAATGATTCACATCTATATTTTTTTACTTGAGCCAATGAAAAAATAAATAGCTTATTGTCTCAAGTAAAAAAAAATTTGATGTGAATAAATACTCTGAAATGTTTTAATTGGATGAATGGAACTTTTTTCAGTGTGCTACAGCAGGTGATTTTTAAATCAAATTAAGTCTATGTAATTTTAAGTTAAAATAAAAAATAATCATCCTAATGCAGAACTGACGTTTACTTCTGGCTTTTCAAACATGTATGCAAGTTCTAATTTACAAAAAAATTCTGTCACAGTTTAGTCTGTTTTTTTTTTCTCATCCAACATGTGATAAGTTGAGCTGAACATCTCTTCACGATCTACTCGTGCTCAGGGTACAGTATACGCTCCCGCAGCTTTAGTGCGCGAAGGAAAGGGGCTCTTATTTGTGTGTCAGTGCAACAACGGCTGATCGCTTCCTGCTATCTGCCTCAGACATGAAGCTCTGCATTTCCAGTGATCGGCTGCCCGTGTCCTGCCCACAGATTTCAAAATATTTCCACACAAATGGCTTAGCGAATGATTACATATTCCCTTCTGGAAAAATCATTTGAAAAAAGACCAAAAACCGTCCGATTGCCGATCGTGTATTTTAAGCAAAAACCATCCGTTTCCGATTTCTGGCTGGTCAACCGGTGCATCCCTACTTCTACTGCCTCTTTCTGAAATATTTCTTAATTTTCTGGTATTTCTATCTCCAACTTTGCTATTCATGACTCCCAGTCTCTTTGTAAAACGGTTTCCAAATTGAAAGTTTTAACTTCCAGTTGATCCGATAAATTCTTGTCTGTTCAAATCATGCTTTGATTCCCTTTGTCCTGTTGTTTTGAGAGTTGTCAATGACACTCGTCACGGGTGTTGTGCGAGCAGCTCTTAAAATTGCCCCATACTAAAATCTAACAACATAGACTTTGATAATCTGAATCCATTTCATGCCATCTCTAATCTTCCATTCCTCACCAGAATTTTAGAACAAACAGCGGCTTTCTCAATTGCTTTCTCATCTTTCCTCTAATGATCTTTTTGAGCCACTTCAATCTGGATTCCGTAAACTCCACAGCACTGAAAGAGCATTATTTATGATCACAAATGAATTGTTAATGGCTACTGATTCTGTCCGTCTAACTATACTGATTCTTCTTGATCATAGTGCTGCTTTTGACACTATAGGTCACTCTATTTTAATCACCCATTTAAAGACTTAAAGACTGGATTTTTGGATTCTGCATTGAAGTGGTTTAAGTCCTACCTCTCTGATTGCAAGCAGTTTTTTGCGATGAGTGGTTGCAAGTCTGAGGTTGCTGTGGTGCACTCTGGTGTTCCCCAGGGATCAGTTTTGGGCCCTTTTTAGTATTTACATTTTTCCAGTTGGCCAACTTTTAAGAACTCTTGGTCTTTTATTTTTGTGCTGATGACACTCAGATTTACATATATTGAAAACCTGATGTCAATATGCCTGTGTCTTGTCTTTCTCTTTTACTGAGATTAAAAATTGGATGTCTGAACATGTTCTGTCTAAACAGAGACAGGACTGAAGTGATGCTTATTGGTTCAACTCACCAGTTGTGCAAATCAGAGTCTGTAACCTTGTGAGAGTCTGTAAAAGTGTGGATTGCTCTGCTTTATATTTTCAAACTAAAAATGTGGGGGTGATATTTGATGCCAACATTTGATCTGCATAATACAGTCAAAACTTTTTATTTGTTTGTTTTTTTATTATTATCTCAGAAACATTGGCTAATTATGTCCCGTTTTTACTTTTTATGTAGCTGAAAAGTTAATCAATACTTATCTTTTTCTTTTCTTGATTATTGTAATGGTTTGCTGGCTGGAGTTTCTAAAGGTACCCTAAGTTTGTTAGTTTCCGTATTAATTAAAAAATTCTCAGGCTTACTTGTAAGTCCTTGAATAATTTGGCTCCTCAATATTTATGCAAGCTTTTAACTCCCTACACCCTTACACATGCTCTACACTCTTCTGAAGCTAGTCTTTTAACTGTTCAAACAATTTGGCTAAAAACCATGGCTGATTGGGCTTTCTCTTCTTTGGCTCCTAAATTGTGGAATTCCCTACCCTCTGAGATTAGGAATGCATAATCCCTTAGTGTTTTAAAATCGTCCCTTAAAACTTACTTTTTTTTTTTTACGGTAGTAAGTGATTTTTATTTGCTTTGTCTTATATTGGCTTTGTATTGTTTGGTTCATCATTGTTCTACTTTTAAAGGCGCTATATAAAAGTTTATTATTAAGATTACAATGTACAGTTTAGTCCAAATTATGTAAAGAAATGTATGGTGTTAATATGATGTCAGCAAAAACTTGATTTGTTACCTGTAGGGGGAGGCAAAACTCTACAAATCTGGTTAGTGGCAGTTAAATAATAGACAATTTTTTTTTTTTAACTGCCACTTACCAGATTTGTAGTAGACAATATTTTTTAACTGCCACTGACCAGATTTGTAGAGTTTAGTAGTTGTGTATAGAGAGAGAGTTTTTTTTTTTCCTCATATGATCAATTTGTTTTTATATATGTGTATATATATCTGTCTCTCTGTGTGTGTGTGTGTGTGTATAAAGCACAAATAACACAAATTTGAGGACAAAGGGCAAGAATTATACATTTCTACATTTCTATATCATTACATTTTGTTCTTTTTTTTTTTAAATTAATAAACATGTCACAAATGTCAGTTGTGAATGATTTGAACATAATTGCTTGCATAATAACTTGGTCTCCTTTTCATCTTCTATTTAAGATGCTTCATGACTGCCCCAAAGCTAGGCGAGAAGTAGAGCTACACTGGCGGGCCTCCTCGTGTACCCACATCGTCAGGATTATTGACGTCTATGAAAATTTGTACCAAAACAGGAAGTGCCTTCTTATTGTAATGGAGTGGTGAGTCA